>NC_056732.1:1764383036-1764498249 GCF_019279795.1 Protopterus annectens
CTTGTAGTAGAAAAATTATGCACTTCCATGACAAAGTCAAAATTCTCTGCATTAAACTTTTCTATGGTATTTCTGGGCAATCTGGATAAGATATCAGCCAGATAAAGAAGTTTGCCTTTTGTATAGACCATTTTGAAATTGTACTTCTGTAATATGAGCATCATTCTTTGCAGTCTTGCTGGAGCTGTATGCAAAGGCTTCTTTTAAAACAGGGACTAGAGGTTGATGATCAGTCTCAATCTGGATAGCTCGGTCACGAATATAATCATGGAACTTCGAACATGCAAACACAACTACCAAAAGTTCCTTGTCAATCTGAGCATACTGCATCTCAGTTTAGGCAACAGTTCTAGACACACAGGCTACTGGTCTGCCCTCTTGAATAATAACTGCACCAAGACTGAATTTTGAAGCATCACAGGAAAGAATTACTGGTTTGTGGACATCATAGTACCTTAACATTGGTGGACTGGCAATTTTCTGTTTCAGGTCATCAAATGTTTTCTGGTGTTCCAACCATGACCAGGTAAAATGTGCGTCAGCCCTCATTACAGCCGAGTACACCTCTAGGCGTTTCTGCAGTTAGCTCCTACTGTGCCCTCTAGGCATCAAATATTTCCTGTTGATATTTGCATTAATTCCAAAACTATGCTACAGGGTATTATCAAAATATTTGATCTTGAAGCATATATGATGACAAACACAACTGTATTGATTTTTGACCTCTGACAATGAGCATTTGTTAGAACGTTGATAACTTCCTTTTTTTTTTTTTTTATAAAAGCTCAAGCCACACCCACTGGGAGTTGACTGTAAGCACTCGAAAGAGATGTACTGGAGGGAATGAGTTAAAGGTGCTGATAATTCACTGACGTCTGGTATAAACTTGCCCAAATAAATAGTCAACCATACCAAGAAAATGTTGTAAGGCTTGCATATTGTCTGGAGCTGGCATCTCAAAAATGGCTGTTTGGAAGGATCTGGTCATAAGCCTGAACTGGTAAATAAATGACCATCAGTAACTTCTAGTAGCCTGAATTTACATTTGAAAGGATTGAGCTTTAGATTCACTTCACATGTTCTTTCCAGAGCTTTCCTGAGGTTTCTGTCATGCTCTGCTTCACCACTGCGACCAACTAATAAATCTACCATTGTAGCACACAGATGACCTGAAAACATTTGTTCAAATTCTATTCAGATTTCATCTGAGCTTTTCTTATGAGCGACTGCCATGGAAGACATCCATTCAGCTGATTCTGTAACTGGACAGAATCCCACCTTGTTGCACCACTTTAAGTAGACCGACTCGGTCCTGCATAGCTATCGAACCTCTTCTCGTTGGTCCGACCACTGGACTGACCTCTGGGTTTAATTTCAGAGGACACAACTGGAAGTTTACCTAGCTTGTCTTCCAAAATGTCAGCATACTCTGAAAATAGCACTGGTGAAACTGGAACTAGAACTTGTGCTTACGTTTAAAAATGAAACTGGTTTCTTTTACCAGTCTCGAAACCTAATAATGACTGTACAGGTCTTTTGACTACATAAAATTGCAAGCTGCAACTGTTCCCAGCAGAATAGTATGAAAGCACTACTGAGCCTTCAGTCAGAATCTCGCCACCTCCATAAGCAACAAGCTTCGCACAATTGACCACATTAAGTTGTTCACCAGCACTTACTCTACCAAATGTTTCTGCTGACACAACATTGCACTTTGAACCAGTGCCCACTTAGAGCTCCAGAACAGTACAAAACACTTTGGTTTTGCCAACAAATCTACTGCATTAACCTTTTCACCAACCACTGATACACCATCTACATAGAAAGTACAGCTGCAGCTTTCTACATGATCAACTTCCCTTTTTTAACACTTGTGGCACTGCTGACCAAATGCTAAGCAGTTTTCTCTTTTGGACTCTTGACTGGCACCACAATTACGATACAATGAGACATGACTTGGTTTTGCTAACTCACCCTTGTGCTACACTGAGCATCAGCTAGTCTTACAACTTGCTGAAAAGGTACGGGCTCTCCCTAGACATCTCGCAGGGGCTGCAGCTACCATGTGCTTAAGCCTGTTTCTGTTAGCCATGTGCTGCATACGGTCTAGGTTTGCTCTAGAAGCTGCTGAAACCATGCTCTTATCACTTGCAAGCATATTTGTGTGCCTTTATGGAAGCTCGTGTATTTGACAAATCTCTATGGTTTGCTCAATGTTTAATCACTGTCTCAAAGCAAAATCTTTCTCACTGCAGCATTAACACCACACACAAGCCTGTAGTTTATCAATTAGTCTTTCAAATCATCAGATCTGCACGTTTTAGCCTGGTTTCTCTACTCAGTAACATAAGCTGCAAAAGTTTCTCCTGGCTTTTGATCTCTTGCATAAAATAAGTGCCTCTCAAATGTAACATTTGTCTGGGGGTTACACATTTCTGCAAATTTGTTTCAAGCACTCTGGTTCCCCCTTGATTCAGCTTGTACAACAATATGACTGTTTTCCCCTTCTCCTGCATATACTGCTGGTGCATACACAAGAGCTCTTTCAATGGATTCTGACACCACTAGTTTAAGCAGAATAAAGGCCCTTGTACATGCATCTTTATCTGAAAAAGCTACTTGTATGTATATATCTTATTCCTACTCAAATACCATCCAGTTCTCTGCAATATTATGATCAAACACAAGTGGACTGGGTCTGCAAAATGCCTCTGCCACAGCAACACACTGCAATAAAAACCCTTGGAATTATGTACGAGCATAAACGTCAGAAATTTATGCCAGAAACTTGTTAATTTTGCTAAACAGCACAACAGACTCTTTGAAATAACTGCACATTGTGAAATAAGTCTCGGTAGCACAAGAACATGTTGAAATCATTGTACTTTGCAAAATCACTCAGTTTAAGAAACACTTCAAAATAACTGTACAGTGTAAGAAACTTTGAAATGACTGCACTTTGCAAATGAACTGTACACAACAGAGAGAGAAGTATACTATTTTAGTTGGGGCTAGAGTAACAGCAGGCCTAATTATGACAGATTTAATGTACATAGTGTTATTGACAAAAAAATACAGTAATCTAGATGGGGGTGGAACATACACTAGCGCAAGTATCCATTAGATGTTGATTTAGATTCTGTTTAAAAGGATTTAAGTGGTCTAGTCTTATCGGGAACTGATGTTATTCCAAATTTTGGAGACGTGACATGTCAGACTATTGCTTTTCAGGGCTGTGGAATAACTGTACATGACAACTGGGAGTAACATAAGCAGTGAGGGAGTTCTAATCAGAGGAGTCTCCTATGTTGCAGGTTAGCTGCAAATTTAGCTGTCTGCTCAAGTAGGTCCTATTGAGTGGCTTGAAGTTCGATAAAAATGGGGGCACTGTAGAAATGGGTTGGGAGCGGCTATGCTGTTATGTTTTTTTTTATATTGTCAAACAAGGCTTCATTCTGGAAAGAATGCAGAGGTTTGGGGGTTTTGTTTGTTTTTTTTTTTTTTAACTGCTTCTTTTACACAAGTAAAATTTCATGTTTTTGCCTATTATTCCTAGCTCCTTGGTGCGTGAAACTATTTCAATTGAGGTGTTACTGGAAGAGGTTAAGATGAAGACAGATTTGTTGCCATGGAATTGGAGTAGAGGGTAGTTTGTTTTGGAGGAGGGCATCAAGAGTTGATGATAGTTAGGCCATGCTTCTACAAACGAAAGATTCCCAAGTAAACTGAATTTTTTTTAATGGATTTTAGCTATACAGATGAGCATCGAGTCATCTCTATGTTGCATCACAGAGACATTCTTTGGTAGCTTTGTATAGGTCATTAATGAACATTTTAAATAAGTGGGCCTAGGTGGATGCCTACACATGTAGGAAAAAAGGAGATATTGGGTGTTCCATTTGACTAACTAATGTCAGTCAGATAAATAAACTAAACCATGAGAGGGATACCCGTCTAATCCTAATCCAATGCAGGAGATGCCCATCTAATCCTAATCCAGTGGAGGAGATTCAGTCAATAAGCCTGGGATGGGACACTACCAAAAGCTTTCATTAGAAGAATATTCCTAATACTAGGCCAACAGCATTGCGGAGGTTAAGGGATGTACAAAAATTCAGGAGTACAGAGTGGACAAAAGCCATGTTGGATAGCAGAAAGAATATCCTTTTAAATCTTCAGACTTACTAGTGCAAAGGGTGGAAATGCATAAAGGAACACACTCTGCAAAATGAGTGAAAATGCATATTTTTTCGAGGCTTATTTGCAAACAAAACTTGTTTAGTTTTCTTTTTTGAAAATTGTAAACAGATCTAGGAGGCGTTCCCACAACTGTATCAACGCCTGGTGACCCAGTCATTCAATTTCTATTCCTGAGCATCCATTTTGGTCCTGCTCAGCTTGTCTGCCATTATGGTTTGCTCGGACAGAATGTGACAAGCTTGGAGGGCTAAGGAATGCTAAAGAGACAACTCCCATGCCATCAATGCCAGCATGCACAGGGGGAAATTACCTTGTACCTCTGTGCTCGTTTATATTCCACATGATTGTAGTACTGTATGTAATCATTTAGAGAGATACTGAGGACTGGATCACAATCACCATCTATTTTAAGGAGATGTGCTTTAATCTGTCTGAAGGATTCTATAGGCCTTGTTCTTTTACTCCTCTGGAGACGCCCTGAATTCAGTTGAATTTACTGTCTCCATCAATGCAGTTCCCTTTTTATAAAGCCTAATTTTATACTCTAGTGAATGCAAAATGCTGGGTCCAGGTGTTTTCTAGAAGCCACTTTTCCTTTTTCATGTGTAATATGACAAGAGCGAACATGAGAATCACAGAAGTCATGAACCCTAGGATCACAAGAAATTCTCTTACAGAAATCTAAAACTGATTGGAGAATTTCAGGAAAAGTTGAGATCCATCTCGTCTTGTGTTAAAAAGGCCTTCTGAAGAAAATAATTTAAGGCATCCCAGAAACACAATCCTATATAGAATAGTCACGGAGGATTGTGCAATAATTTATCTGGAAGTCCATATTAGCAAGGGAGACATTATCCAGATGTCCAGAGGAATTAACATGAGTTAAGACTTTACAAAGATAAGCAAGCTGTCAAAATAAGGAAAGATATGGATGCCATTCAGTCAGTAATAAGCTATGAATGGGACTAGATATTTTGTCAATAGGCTAGGAGCTGTAGTCACACCAAACAGTAATGCAGAGAATGGATAATGTGATCCAGAAAAAGAGATTCTTAATTTCAGAAACCCTATGGCTATGAAAATGTGATAGCATCTTTTAGAGTTACCAAGAAACTCATGAGAAATGAGAGGTAACAAGCTATGCAAGATCAACTAGTACTGGACTCAAACAAGCCTCTTTCTTTGGTACCAGAAACATTATGGAATAGAATCCCTTGCCCCAATGACTTAAAGGCACTGGTTCCACGACTCCTTGGATGAGTAATGACTGAAAAAACAGAGAAAAAAATTCTGTGTTTGGAGGATGGGAAATTATTCCACTGAAAGGAGGTTTCTGTATCCAATGCCTTCTGTGACCATTCTTTACCATTTTTAACACTCAGAAGTATAACACAATCTCTTGCCCAAGGAGAATGGACAGTTTTGGGGACAGATGTCTAGAGATTCTAGCTAGGGTAGAAGGAAGAGGGCAAGGCATGCTGGCTTAGTCATGTTATACTGTAGGTCTGTTCCTTTTTCTGATGAAACCTCCCATTTTTTTGAAATATAGTTACCCCCTCTAACCAACTCATTCCATTTTTTTAAATGGTTACCCTCTCTAACCATCTCATTTTTGTATTCTGTTCGCCAGAATAGGACTGTTTTTATTTGGGTTTTTTTGTGGAAGGAGGAGGTCTGTAACATTTGTACTGGAGTACATGAAATATTTTAGCAGCTCCTCAAATTAAAAAGGACCTCTTTCACCATATTCTTAAAGAACCTAGGTAGCAGAAGAGACTAACATTACTGCCATATCCAAGGCTGAATCAACATTTCAGACATTACTTAATCAGCAAGTTTTTGGTTATATGCCCATGCACATCTCAACACTATAGCACTAGCCCTAGACACAGTGTCTACACAAATCATACACACTTGTCAAAGTATGCTTAGATACCTGAAAAAGGGTAGCAACAGTCTGGTTCAGAAAAGAGTTTTCCATATGATGCAGCATAAATTTGATAATTCAGAATTCTGAGGACTAAAGTAAAAGAAAAATTATCTTGCCTATACAGTCCAACATTTTACCCTCTTCATCACCAGGCAAAGGGTTGGTACTGAGCACCAGTATGAGACAGCTATTTATTTATTTTTTTTTTTTGGGGGGGGGGGGGGGGTGGGATTACAGCTATGTATCCTGATGAGTACAGTTAGGGACTGACTGCTAGATGTCAGAATGAGTACAGGTAGCATTAGACACATCCTCCAGGGCTCAGAGAGGAAGTAGATACAAAGTACAGTTTTGTACCTACCATAAATGTAGATGTTCGAGGATCCACATTGCTGCAGTCCTAACTATTGGGTAGTCCGCTGTCCAGTCGGCCCGAATACCAAAGTATATGGCTGACGTCGGTCAGGGCGCATTAGACTGACGTCAGTACGTCAGGGTACTAATGCGCATGACCGACGTCATATCCTCAGTCTTTTCTTGCCCCAGATGTCAGAAGACCCTGAAAAGATAAGGCCAAAAACAAAAACTCCCAAAATACCTGCACCAAAAAATATATACAATATATACACAATTAGCAGAAAATAACCTCACCTACACAACCACCCCTAAACACAGAGGGGAAGGAGGGAGGGTAAATTGGACTGCAGCAATGTGGATCCTCGAACATCTACATTTATGGTAGGTACAAAACTGTACTATGTTCTTCATTCCACATTGCTGCAGTCCTAACTATTGGGTAGAATCCCAAAGCAGAGGTAAGGGAGGCTGGCAAATCATAACGAAGCAGGAACTGACAACATGCCTTGCAAAATAGCTGTGGCAAAACCAGCCCTAGACTTAGAGTAGAGAGGAAGGTGATAATGCTTAGAGAAAGTATGCACTGAACTCCAAGTAGCTGCCTCCAAAATATCCTTAGTTGCCACCCCTTAGAAATGCTGTGGAAGTGGCAGTAGCCCTAGTGGAATGAGGCCTAATCCCAGCTGGAATCTCCTTGCCATGATGGGAATAACAAAATGTAATGCAACACCCAATCCACCTAGAAATAGTTTGTTTTGACACAGGCTTGCCCTTTGAACTCAAAGCAAAAGAAACAAACAACTGCTGAGACTGCCTAAAATCCTTAGTCCTGCTCAAATAATAGCCTGTGTACATCTAAAGTGTGCAAAATCTTTTCCCCTTTATTTTGGGGATCTGCATAAAAGGTAGGCAAATGAATAGTTTGGTTTAAAGCCACACTAGAAACCACCTTAGGCATAAAGGAAGGATTAGTACGTAAAGATACCCTATCCTTATGAAAAATCAAAAGGCTCCACTGCCATAAGGGCCTGCAACTCAGAAACCCTTCTTGCAGAAGTAATGGCCAACAAAAAGCAGTCTTCCATGACAAGTATTTCAATTCAGCAGTAGCCAGAGGCTCAAAAGGTTGTAGAGTAAGTTTCTCCAACACAAAATTGGGTTCCCAAGCAGGAGTAGGAGCTCTACGTGGGGGTCTTATATTCTTTCCCCTCTAAGAAATTGCTTGAACAAAGGATCGAAAACAATGGTGGGTCACAATCATAGTGAGCTGAAATTGCTGCAGCATGAATCTTAATGGAAGAGAAAGACAAACCTTTGTCCAGTAACTCAGTAAGATATTGAAGAGCCACACTCAAATTTGGCTCAGTAATCTCCAAATTGTTTGCTGCACTCCAAAACAAAAATCTCTTCCATTTTTCTGTGTACACTTTCCTTGTACTAGGTCTTCTGGCTTCCATAATCACATTTAAAACTTGTTGAGGAAGCTGAGACCTGCTGTCTTTCAAAACAGAATATGCCAGGCTGTTAGATGTAGAGAGTGAAGCTTGACATTGAGCAGATGACCGTCCCTCTGAGACAACAGGTGTGGAATCAAGGGTAAAGGCCATGGAGGCTTCCTTACCAGACTCCTCAGTAATGGATACCAGTGCTGCCGAGGCCAATCTGGAGCTATTAAAATCATCCTTGGCTTGTCTTGTCTGACCTTTAGAAGCACCTTTGGAAGAAGAGGCAGAGGTGGAAAGGCATACAAGATTTTTCCAACTGAAAGAAAGAGCATCCACTTTCCAAGCTGTGTGATGAAACCTTCGTGCAAAACTTTGGCAGCTGGTGGTTTAGTGGAGAAGCGAACAGATCTATGTCTGGAGTTCCCCATGACACTGTCAATTTTGAAATACATGAAGATCCAGTTTCCACTCGTGGGGATCCATGATTTGTCTGCTTAATACATCTGCTAAGGAGTTCTGTGCTCCGGCAGAAACCTTGCCTGAAGAGTTAGTTGCAGAGTGGCAGTCTCCCATAAAATCATTGCTTGTCTGCACAATGGGTAAGAATGTGTTCCCCTTGTTTGTTGATGTACCACATGACAGTTGTGTTGTCTGTTAGAATCAACACCTGCCCTGGAAGAAGTAACTCTTTGAAAGCAATTAATGCAAACTGAACTGCTAACATCTCTTTCATGTTGATATGTAGATGCTGTAGTCTGGCAGGCCACTTGTCTTGTATCCACTTTCCATTTAGATGAGCTCCCCAAGCAACATCTGAGGCATCTGTCGTTAGAATCTGACTTGCCTCTGGCCGGGTCACAGAGAGTCCCTTGTTTAGGTGACATTCCTGAGCCCACCACAAAAATTCCTTTTGAATGCAAGGTATTATGTGAATGACAGTGTCCAAATCCTGGCAGTGCTGTGTCCACAGATTTTTGAGATACCATTGTAGCTTCCTCATATGCAGTTTGGCATTGGGAAGCACCAGAATACAAGATGCCATGAACCCTAAGGCTTGAAGGACTGTCCTTGCAGTCAGCCCGGACTGAAGAGATAGATGATGGAAGTAACTGGAAAGATTCTTTTGTTTGTCCGGGGTTAAAAAGGCCATCTGGGCTGCTGTATTCAGTCTCACACCCAGAAAGCACATGTCTTGAGAGGGTACTAGACTGGACTTTATTTCGTTCACAGAATACCCTAGGCATCTTAGCACTGCTATGACATATTCCAGATGCTGTAGAAGATCTTCTTTTTCTTGAGCCAGAATCAGGCAGTCGTCCAAGTAAGGATAGATTTGGATGCCTTTTAGCCTGAAGTAAGCTATCACTGGAGCCAGAACCTTTGTGAATACTCTGGGCGCAGTAGATAAGCCAAAGGGCAATGCAGATAACTGATAATGAGAATTTCCAGCTCGAAAACGCAGATACTTCCTGCAACTTAGTCTGATTGGCACATGAAGGTAAGCTTCCTTGAAATGTAAAGTTACCATCCAGTGATCTTTGCCCAGCAGAGGTAAAAGCTGTTGTAACGTCAACATTTTGAACTTGGGAATGTCCAGATAAGTGTTGAGGATAGATAAATCCAGAATTGGTCTCCACGTGTTCCCCTTCTTTGGTACTAGGAACAGGCGAGAATAAAATCCTAGGCCCCTTTCCGGCACAGGAACTGACTGAATGGCCCCTATTTGGAGCAACAGAGAAATTTGCTTGTGAGCCTCTGTCCTTTGAAGAGGAGGAATGTCTGGCATGCCTTTGAAAGGAGGCAAGGTATGGAAATAAAACCTGTAACCGTGGTAAATAATATCCAGAACCCATCTGTCTTGGGTAATTAAATCCCAATTTTCTTTGAAAGAGACAGCCTTCCTCCCAAAGGTGCTGCCAGGCGAGAATGTACTGGCAGCTGAAAAGGTAGGTCATAGGGTCTGCTGAAAGGACTGACCCCTGCCCTCACCAGAAGTCTGAGCAGGGAACTCCCTGTCCTAGGCCTAAAAGAACCCTGAGCTCTGCCCCTACCACGTCTAGACCTACCCCTAGACTGGGAATCATAAGCAGGATAAGTCCATCCCTTAGTAGGCCAATTTCTACTAAACTCGGAGGCTGCACCTGCAAAAATCTTTAACAGTTTGCATAGACTTAGCCTTGTCCTCCATTTTCTTCAAAACTGCTTCCACAGGCGAACCAAACAACACATCAGACTGTAAAGGAGCATCCAAAATCCTTGTCTTAACATGCTCAGCTAAATTCTGATCTCTCAGCCAGGCGTGCCTCGAAGAACAGAACCAGTGGTAGCCACCCTGGAGGAGGCCTGCACAGCATCAAAACCACACTGCAAGGAATGTTTACCTACCTGTTCAGACACATGAACTAAATCCTGCAACTCTTTACACTCAATACCTTCAGCCAGAGCATCCACCTTAGATTTCAACTGTGAAAGAAGATAATTCTGATATTTTAACATGTGAAACTGACAATTCAACGCCCTCATGGCTAAAGTGGAAGAAGTATACACTTTCTTTCCCCATCTATCCAAAGCCCTTGCCTCTTTATCAGGAGGGACAGGATTTTTAACAACTGAGGCCTTCACACCTTTAGGCCCCTGAGAGACAGTTTCTGGGTCTGCCCTAGGACTCTTAAAAGATACTTATGAGCTTCAGGCACCCTATAATACCTATCCGGTTTAACTGGGGCAGGAGGCAAAGAATCAGGATTCAGGGAAGCCTCTGCAAACACATCTTCCACCACATTCAAAACAGGAGGTATAGCTAAAGGCCTATGCTGGGGTAAAACAAGAATTCCCTAAGCCTTTTCCTGGAATCAGAGAAATCTTGAACTTCCCATTTAAAATGCTCCCTCATGGAATGCAGAGTCTCTGAAAATGAAAAATCCTCAGGAGGAGAAGCAGAAGGAGTAGAATCATCCACATCAGAATCAGAATAAGGAGGGTACTCCTGCAAGTCTTCAGCCAAGACTCCGAAGCCTCCGAGCATTGCTCAAAACTCTCAAACTCAGGTTCCACCCTAGGCCTCTTATCAGGAGGGGCATAGAACCCTAATCATAGTAATCAAATCCTCTGCCATTTTAAGCATATGTTTCTTAGGCAAAGATCCTGAAGTACTAGGAGAAACCCCCACAGAAGCTAAACTTGGCCTGCCCAAAGAAGCCTTGGAAACTGAAGGAGAGGCTCTAACCACCTTAGGAAGAGAGGGAAGAACAGCCACCTGAGAAGCCCCTCAGCCTGGCCTACTTCCTGAGAGGATACATCCTGTAACAGTAAAGTCTCTTCCTGAGACTCCAAAGAGACACCTGGCAAAACCTCCGGCTCCACTGAGCCTTCCAAAGAACCGACGACTGGGACTGTCGGTTCCTCCAGCCTAGGCTTTGCAGCTTTATCTTTGCGCTTTTTAGCGAAGCGGTGGAGCATCCGGCCGCATTTTATAATTACAACGCTTCCCAAACACTAACCTGGCACAGTCTAACCTTCTCTTAATAGTGCGTTTGTTAAATCTAGCACAAGAGCGGCATCCAACAACGGCGTGCTCAGGCCCTAAACAAGGTATACACAAAGTATGGTAATCCCTATGAGGTATCTGTTTCCCACAAGAAATACAGTTATTCACTTTTTCTGACATCCGGTTAAATACTGAGGCAAGAAAAAACCAAAATATTCCCCAACGGGGTACTTAGCCAACTTTGATTCGGTCTGAAACTCTGACTTCAGAAACTTTCAGAACGCCAACCTGCACTCGCAAAATTGCTTCTGCATCGGACCATGCGGCAAAAAAGACTGAGGATATGACGTCGGTCATGCGCATTAGTACCCTGACGTACTGACGTCAGTCTAATGCGCCCTGACCGACGCCAGCCATATACTTTGGTATTCGGGCCGACTGGACAGCGGACTACCCAATAGTTAGGACTGCAGCAATGTGGAATGAAGAACATCCAACTATTTCCTCAGATCCTGTTTTCATAAATGCACTTCAAACATCCTGGCAATAGTATACAGGATAAGAAAGAAGGACCCCAAGAATGCACTTAGTAGGCATATCATAGACAGGGGCTGCGAGCATTCCTTTTTGTTTAGCATCATTGACCACATTGATACAACATCAGTATGGGGAAATTGGAAAGGTCATTTATCTCTCCTAGAAAGTAAATGGCAAATGATTTGTGACGCAACAACCAAACCTGGCCTTAATGACCACATAAGTATAAAGCCCTTTCTTATCCTTGATAACTAATATAACTAATATAGTTCTCGACAGTTAACACAGTTTATTCACATTACATTTTTTCATCTTGTTTTCACATAATATTATTATTATTATTATTATTATTAATTATTACCATTATTTATTATTGATTATCTATTCATTGTCTTATATTGACTAGTTTTATAGTAGCGGAAATATGTGAGATATACATCAAATCAATTTATATGTTATATCTCTTGATTAGGATGTTTTTATCAACACTGGATATATATTTTGTACTTTTGTGTTTAGTATTTTTTGATCATCAATTAGGATACTACTCGACTTCATTCTATATACAACATTTTTATTAATTAATTATTTATATGTACATTTATTGTATTCATACATTTCTATGCTTTTTTATGCTTTTTTAATGCTTATTTTTTGGATTAGATATACTTGACTTTTGTAGGAATTTTGTCAAGTAGTTCCACTTATTCTTTATTATGAAGTAATAATTCTTTATTATGAAGTTATAATTTTTTAATTTTTTAGCTATTATTACTATTATTATTATTATTATTACATCAAGTTTATAGAAATTAGTGACAGTCCAATCTTGTTTTTAACAAATGTTTATCATTGCATTATTTATAATGGTTATACATTTTGTGCATAGTATTAATGTATGTTTTGAGGCACAAAGCCATACAAGGATGTATCACTTGAGTGAATTCACGTGAATCCAATCAATTCATTCATTATTTTGGCGCCTAATATGACTTTTAAGAACTGTGATCATGAGCTTCTGGGTTCTGATGAAATCTGCTTCCGCAGATGAAAGCGCTTAACCTTGTGGACCTTGTGTGTTTCATCTTTTGTGGATTTACATAGCACAGTCCGTGCTCAAGCTTGTATAGTTAACTTGAATAAAGCTGTTGGTCATATCCTTCTGTTACTGTGCAGTTCCTTGAGTATCCAGCCTATTCCGTGAGTATCCTGGCAATAGTATAACTAAAAGAAAATTCCTCCACAGGAGGAAAAGAATTAAAGTTTTCCTCAAAATGAGAGTTTAGGGCTTGGGAATGTGCAGACGAAGCTGTCAAAATCAGAATCCGATACGATTTCCTCAGAAGTAATTTGACAGCAGAATGCCCATCTGTAAAGGCTGGTGGTTACTAGAGTTTACTGCCTGTAATGCTAGTCTAAAAAAAGGTAAGGAAATCATAATTTTTAATACCAGTAATTTCAAGAGAACAATACTTTTCAGAGTACCAACAGAACAGGATGCTTCTTTCTCAGACAGCAAGAAAGTACTGAAGAACACTTCGCTCTGCTTACTTCCCTCCTGGTTATTAGCCAGTCAGACTGAATGAATGTGGGGAAGATGGAGCTTTTTGAAACTGTCTGGTTGCTGCTTCTTACTTAATGCAAGGAGTGGGAATGGAACATATTTGTGGAACACAAAAGTAAGTCAACCAGAATAAAAGTGAAGAGAAAACACAGTTAGACGAAGAATCATGCAGCTGTTAATCAAAAAGCAGCTCAAGCTTCAGTACAAGAGATGGTTTTCAGTAATTTAGTGGAAAAAAATCAAAATGTACTACGGAGTGATTAAAATAAAAAGAAAAAAGTAAATGTACTCTGAAGTAATTAAAATAAATGAAACATTGAAAGAATATATCAAACAGAAGGCTGGACAAAAGAGAAGCTTTAACTAGCTATTCAGATGAACCGATTAAACTGCAAAAATAAAATCAGGATGAAATGAAAAGTCTGGCCGATTAAGAAGCTTCTCAAGAAGAGACTTTTCAAAGAGAGTTCAAAGAAGAGTGCAAAGAGAACCTCAGACTTTCTGCTCTACCAAAGAAAATAAGAGAAAACAAGACTGTACATTAATTTTATAAAAGCACAAATAAGCAACTGGACTGGTGCTCTACAGCAGGATTTTTAAATTAAGAGAGTGCATACAGTGTATGCTCCAAACCTGGCCATGACAAATGACACTAAATGGAAAAAAAAAAGTTTAACTATTTTTGTAATAGTATTTGTATAAAACATTTCAGTATACAAAACAAAGCAGTTTTATGCAGTGTGCAGTCAGGGATATTTCAAATGTAGGGAATATTTTCACGGACTTCTGTACACATTGAAATGAAAGTAAACAAATACTACTCTTTACACTAGCTGTAAGAAATACAGGCTTTACACTGCAAGATAAAGGCTGGAGAGAAGCAAGATTAATAAAATGTCATGAACTTGGGCTGCTATGGTAGGTGCAAACGTGCACTAATGCGTAGAATTTATACAATTTCCTTTGTTTTTACAAGGGTGGCCATCTAGACTAACAGCCTTTAAAAAAGTAAGAAAATAAGACTTACAAAACAAAATGATAAATGGCAAAAAATGCTAAGTTTCTTGCATCTGCAAAGCTATTAGCTTGCCCTATCTGTAAATGTCTCAGTGACGGACAATAAGTCTGCCTCTGCAGTCAGTTGGCCAAGGGAATTATCTACATGGAGTTAGGAGTAAAATTAGATTAGTACTAGGCTAACTGCCCTTGTGGGCCATTTTAAGTCTAGCCAACTACGTAAGAATCAAACCCTGCACCTTGCGTTTTTAAGGTAAACATCTTAACCATTATACCAACCTCTCACCCATATAAATAGGTTTATAAATTAATACTAGACTAACTGGCCTTGTGGGCCATTTTCAAGCCTAGCCAATTAACCCAGGGTGAGAATCAAACACTGCACCTTGTGTCTGTAAGACAAATAGCTTAACGATTATGCCAACCTCTCTCTGGTTCAGTTTAAACCAAACTTAAAAATTTTGGAAAGTGAAGAGATAGCCTCCCTAGTAGGATTGATACTTTAACCTGATCACTGTTCTATTATGCATTACGTAAAAGTAGCTGGTGCAGTTTTTTAAGGCTGTAGGTTAATGACTTCTGAAATCATGCAAGCACTTTTCACATCTGGGAAGGGAATAAATTTAAGAAAGTAACAGGCGGTAATGTATGTGGGAATACAGACTAGTAGATCAATTTTAGATTAGGTAATGTCTGTGGATGCAGCTGTCAATTTGGGGCATGTGTTCCCATCAAGAGGGGGAAACCAACTGTTAAAACTGTACATAGTTTTGCATGTTTCTTTTATGTCACTAGGGATGTTCTTGAAATGTATTTCACTTTTTGTTTGAGGGATGTCATTTAAATAAAAAGTTTTGAAAAGAGGTCAGGTGCAAATGAAGATAAACTACTATTTAAAATATCACCCTGCCAAACAGTGGGTGCATGTAAGACAAAAGATGGAAATGTACATGGCAGTTGCAAGAGGTGGGAAAAAGTACAGTTGTGTACACTTAACATAAATGTAGATGTTCAAGTGTACTCACTGTTGCAGTCATCACATTTGGGTTATCTGCCTGCAGGTAGCCCTCAGCCAGCCTGAATACCAGAGTCGTCGGATGCTGTTTTCTTCCATGACGTCAGGGGTATAAAACATACAGCCGATGCATTACATCAGTTTTTCTTGCCCCAGGTGTCAGGCGCCCCCACAATGGAGAGCAATTATATGTTATAGTACACCTCATCGAAAAGCAAATACACCAGAAAACTTAAATATACCAAACAAGAAGGAAAGGTAGAGCCAAGAGAAGTAAGGGGGCTGGAGGGAGGGTAACCCGGACTGCAACAGTGAATACACTATAACATCTACATTTATAGTAAGTGTACACAACTGTACTATGCTCATGTTTCACTGTTGCAGTCATCACATTTGGGTTGATTCCCAAAGCTAAGGAAGGGAGGAGGAAAAGAGAGAGCATTAAGGCCAGCTATTAAGCCCTGCAAGCCTGCAGTGGCAAAAATAGCTCTGGATTTAGAAAAAATTGGCATATGGTAATGCTTGGTGAAGGTATGTACAGATCTCCAGGTAGCAGCTTCTAGGATGTCCCTGGTAGGGATTCCTCTGAGAAAGGTTGCAGAGGTAGATGCAGCTCTAGTGGAATGAGATCTTATCCCCTGTGGGGCAGGTTTTCCATGGTGCTTGTAGCAGAATTTAATGCAATGGGCTATCCATTTGGAAATGGTTTGCTTTGAAATGGCCATCCCCTCTGCCCCTGCAGCAAAGCCAACTAACAGCTCTTCAGATTTTCTGAGAGGCTTAGTCCTGTCCAAATAAAATCTAAGTTGTCTGTGCATATCCAGAGAGTGCAGTATTTGTTCTCCTTTGTTTTGTGGATTAGGGAAAAAAGTAAGCAAATGAATGGACTGATTTAGGGCCACACTAGACACTACCTTAGGCATAAAAGGAAGGACTGGTTCTGAGGGAAACCCTGCCTGCATGGAAGATAATGAAGGGTTCCACTGCCATGAGGGCCTGTAATTCAGACACCCTTCTTGCTGAAGTGATGGCTAGAGGGAAGGCTGTTTTCCAAGAAAGGAATTTAAACTCTGCTGTTGCAGCTGGCTCAAAAGGGAGGGAGAGTGAGCTTTTCCAATACAAAGTTAAGGTCCCGGGCTGGAGTAAGGGCTCTCCTGGGGGAGCTCTTAAATTTTTGGCCCCTCTAAGGAATTGTTTTAGCAGGAGAAGAGGGGTAGCTCAGTACTGAAATGCCAGAGGCATGAATTTTAAATTGATGAGAAGGATAGGCCCTTGTGGAGCCAGTTAAGTACTGAAGAATATGAGGTAAGCTGTAAGCTGGGCACTGTTGTGCCCATTACCAGAGTCTGGTTCTAAGAACAGTATCTTTTCCACTTTTCAGCATAGGATTTTCTAGTACTAGGCCTCCTTGCCTGCAGAAAGACATCTAGCACCTGCTTACTGAGGGATGTTATTGGAGAGCTCAAGGAATTAGCCAGGCTGCAAGGTTCAGGGTTTGAAGCTGAAGGTGCAGAATCTGACCCGCCTGCTGGGACAGCAGGGAAGGGGTCTGAGGCAGGTGCCATGGTTCCAGCAGTGTCATACTGCGCAAGAGGGGGTACCAGTGCTGGCGTGGACAGTCTGGTGCAATCAGTATTGCCCTTGGCTTGTCCGGTTTTATCTTTAGCAGAACCTTCTAGAAGAGAGGCAGAGGGAGAAAGGCATAAACTGAGGCTTTTCCAGGTAAAGGGCATGACATCCACTTTCCAAGCTTGACTGTGGGGAGTCCTTGTGCAGAATTTGTCAAATTGGTAGTTCTGAGGGGAGGCAAACAGGTCTACCTCTGGAGTCCCCCATTTGTTCAAGGAGGTTGAAAATTTTTGGTTCCAGTTTCCATTCGTGTGGGTCCATGAGATTTCTGATAAAGCTGTCTGCCAGTGAATTTAGCTTGCCTGGCACGAACTCAGCTTGTAGATGCATTTGGTAGCTCAAGGCTGTGTTCCACAGAGCCATGGCTATTCTGTAGAGAGGGTACGAGTGGGTTCCCCCCTGCTTGTTTATGTACCACATAACTGTGGTGTTGTCTGTCTTTACCAATAGTTGTCCTGGAAGAATGCAGTCTTTGAAGGCGGTCAAGGAATTCTGTACAGCTAACATTTCTTTTTGGATGATATGCAGGTGCATCTGCCTAGGGTTCCATTTGTCTTGAATGCACTGCCCTGCAAAGTGAGCCCCCCATGCATAGTCTGATGTGTCTGTTAGGGTTTGGGTGGCAGGGGGTAGAGTGAAAGGGAGCCCCTTCTTGTGGTAGCAGGCCTCTGCCCACCAAAGGAACTCTGTCTTTATACAAGGAATGATGGGCATCATTGATTCCAGGTCCTGAGAATGTTGACACCATAGGCTTTTTAGATACCATTGTAGTTTTCCTCATATGCAGTCTTGCATATGGAATTAGTAGAATGCAAGAGGCCATGAACTCAAAGGCTTGCAGTATTTCCCTTGCAGATAGCTGGGGTTTTGTGGCAAGTAGTTTGAAGTAGGTTGTCAAATGCACTTGTTTCTCTGGAGTGAAAAATGACATCTGGGAAGCTGTATTCAAGCTTGCTCCCAGGAATACAATATGTTAGCAGGGTACTAGGTAAGACTTATTTTCGTTTATGGTGTACCCCAGTGAGGTTAGAAGTTTTACGAATGCCAGATGTTGTAATAGCAAGTCCTGGCTTTCTGCATGAATCAATCGTCCCAAGTAAGGGTATATCTGAATATTTCTCTGCCTGCAAAACACAATGGTTGGAGCTAGACACTTTGAACTTTCCTTTGGCTTATCTACTGCACCCAGGGTATTCACAGAGAACTGATAGTGCATGGAGCCTGCTCTGAAGCGTAGGCATTTCCTGCAAGATTCCCTTATTGGAATGTGCAGGTAAGCTTCCTTTAACTCTAAAGTTGCCAGCCAGGAATCTTTGCTTAGCACAGGAAGAAGCTGTTGAAGTGTTAGCATTTTGAATTTTTACCAGAAAGGTGTTTATAATAGAGAGGTCCAGAATAGGATGCCAGGAGCAGTCTTTTCTGGGTGCCAGGAAATGTCTTGAATAAAAACTTTGTCCCCTTTGTTCTGCTGGGACAGGTCGAATAGCCCTGATGCTTAGGAGAGAGAACCTGCTGTTGAGGCCCCCACCCACTGATTTGGGGGTAGGTCTGGCCAAACGTTTGGGGTTGGTAGTGTGTGGAAGTGGAATCTGTATCCTAGGGAATAAGAAGTTATGTACCTACCATAGCGTTCCATGTTAGTTGCCTTCTCTCGCCTTCTTTCTTGCTGGATGGGTTCGGAGCCGATCCTCGGCTCAGACTCTGCCACTTACTAAAGCTTGAGAGCTAATTTTACCAGCTCGAGGCAACCCTATATCCCATGATGCAAGGCGATGACTACCCAGATCTCATTTGTTAGCTAAGGAAATTATGCAATACATTCCTCCAACTGGAGAGGAGGAGGAAGAGGTAATAATAGTAATAATCCCTCGAAAAAGATCAACCTAATCTAGTGACACTAGAAAGCTGATTAGTTGGAAAAATTGGATTAAGACTCTTAAGGGAAGAGGCACAATCTTCTCGGTCTGACCAGGCTAGGGGGATGGTGGGCGGGACGCAAGAAAGAAGGCGAGAGAAGACAGCTAACCTGGAACGTTATGGTAGGTACATAACTTCTTAATGTTAAGTTGTCAATCTCGCCTTCATTCTTGCTGGATGGGACCGCGTCCCTAGCACCTCTATCCTGGGTGGCTCAATGGAACAGACTCTTGAGAACGGTGGAACCAAAATTCGCTCTGTCTCTGGAGGCTAAGTCTAATTTGTAATGTGAAACAAAGGTATGAGGGGAGGCCCATGTGGCTGCTGCACAAATAGTGTCTATTGGAAGTCTAGCCCGAAAAGCTGTAGATGTAGCTAGAGCTCTGGCAGAATGGGCTTTTGGTCTAGAAATCAACTCTTTACCTCGGAGCTGATAAATGCAAGTAATCACAGAAGACAGCCATCTAGATAGAGTTACCTTGGATACTGGAAGGCCTTTCCTGTTCTCTGCATAGGATAAAAACAGTTGATCAGATTTCCTAAAATGTTTGGTTCTGTCCAGATAATATCGGAGTTGGCGCTGAACATCAAGATAATGTAGTTTTTGTTCCGCTCTATTAGAATAATTTGGGAAAAAAAATGGGAGATCAATGGATTGATTTAAGTTAGTCTGCGATGCCACTTTGGGTAAGAAAGACGGATTAGTCCTTACAGAAACTCTGTCTCTGTGGAAGATTAAGTAGGGAGGACGAATGCAGAGGGCATGAAGCTCAGACACTCTCCTGGCAGAAGTAATGGCGACTAGAAAGAAGGTCTTCCAAGAAAGAAATTTTAATGAACAGGCAGCCGCAGGTTCGAAAGGGAGAAGAATCAAGGATGTTAAAATTAAATTTAGATCCCACTGTGGTGGGGGGTCTCTATCGGAGGTTTAAGTAGAAAAATACCTCTAAGGAATGCCTTGCAAAGTTTATGTGACATAATGTTGTGGTCCAACAAGCCTATATGAAAATTTGAAATGGCTGCCAGCTGAACTTTTACTGTGGAGGAAGAAGATCCTGAATGAAAAAACTCGGCTAGGAAGTCCAAGACCGAATGAATCTGAGCAGTATAGGGGTCTATATTCCTAGCTTTTACCCAGAAGGAGGAACGTTGCCATTTACTAGTGTAAATCCTTCTGGTGGAAGATTTAAGGGACACTACTATGATATCCCGGATGGGATAAGAAATCATAGGAAGACTGGCTAGGGATGGAAGCGGAGCAACCAAGCAGTGAGGTTGAGAGAAGGTATGGATTGGTGCAGCTGCCCCGACTGGTGGGTCAGAAGACCTGGAACCGGGTCCAGATGCCATGGCTGTACCAAAAGATAACGATGCAGGAATGGAAACCATATCTGTCGAGGCCAATAAGGGGCAATGAGAATCATCTTGGCTCTCAAGGCGGTTGCTTTCTGAATTACTTGTGGTATCAGAGGAAAGGCAGGAAAGGCATAAAGTCGTCCCCGGGGCCAATCTTGGGTTAGAGCGTCTCTGGTGGGATGGCCTGGAAGGGGGAAGAGAGAGAGAGAGAGAGAGAAGTCGGGGCATTTGCTGTTTTGAGGTGTAGCAAAACGATCACAGCAAGGAAGGTCCCACTTCTGAAAAATCTCTTCCGTCACAGATTGTTTGAGAGACCACTCGTGAGGCATGAGAACAGCTCTGCTCAACCTGTCCGTTATGATGTTGGATTTCCCGGGAATATGCGTTGCTATCAGAAACCGCCGAGAAGAGATTGCCCACTGCCAAAGTCTGAGAGCCTCTCGACACAGTGGATAGGACTTGGTTCTGCCCTGCTTGTTGATATACCACACTACGGACATATTGTCCGTTTGGACTGCAATAGTTCCCAGGGGAAGAGAGTCGTTGAGGGCTTGCAACGTTAAAAGCACTGCTCTCATCTCCAGGACATTTATGTGCAGGTGGCATTCGAAAGGTTGCCAAGTGCCATGGACCATCCTGCCCTGATAATGCCCCCCCACACCAGATCAGGGAGGCGTCCGATGTAACCGTGGCGACCGGGGTGGGAGGAACAAAGGGTCTGCCCTGATGGACTTGAGGGGACGATATCCACCAGGTCAGATGCCTTTTGCAAATTGGAGTTATGATCCTGTGACACATGGGAAGTTGTTGAAAGGACCATTGGGCGAACAGCATCCATTGTAGAAGACGCATGTAAAAGCGGGCAAGGGGAAGAAGTGTAATGGCGGCCGCCATAAGACCCAATACTTTCAGAGCAAATCTGGCCTCAATTTTGTTGCTGAGAAGAATCGCATGGACGTGATTTTGAATGTCCAAGACCCTTTGGTCTGTTAACTTTGCTGAAAGTTGTAAGGTGTCCAATTTGGCGCCTATAAAGGTAATAGATTGACAAGGCAGATTTTTCAAAATTTATAGAAATCCCTAGCCCTCTGCAAATGTGAATGGTGTAATCTCTGGCTTGGAGAAGTTGATGCCTGGTGGTGGCAGTGAGGAGCCAGTAGTCTAGATATGGAAACACCTGGAATCCTTGACATCTCAGGTGAGCCGTAACCGCTGCCATACATTTTGGTGAACACTCTGGGGGCTGCAGTGAGTCCAAATGGCAGGGCTCTGAATTGGAAGCGACTGGTCCCCAGCCGAAAGCGGAGAAACCTTCTGGAGCGCCTGTGAATTATGTGATAGTACGCATCCTGAAGGTCTACAGAGCACATCCAATTGTCCTTGCCCAGAAAGGGTAGAATGGACTGAAGCGTGACCATCCGGAATCTTGTTTTCTTTACAAACTTGCCGAGATCTAATATTGGTCTCCAGTCCCCTGTCTTTTTTGGTACTAAAAAGAACCAAGAGTAGATACCGGATCCTATTTGGTCTGCTGGGACTGGCTGGATTGCTCTTTTTGCTAGCAGTTTTGAAATCTCTAGTACTGCTAATTCCCTTAGACCGGGTGAAACGTCTGGAAGGGTTCCCTTTTGCTGAACTGGGGTTTGAATAAAGGGAATTTTGTAACTCTCTGATATGATCGACTGTACCCATTTGTCTTGAGAAAGGGAAAGCCAGGCTTTTGGGTACAGCGATAATCTTCCCGACTGCCTCCGAAGGTGGACAAATCGGGCAACATCTCAGGGATGCTGGAAGGGTTTGTCAGAGAGGCTCCCCGCTACCCTGATTCTGCGGACCCCCTCTGGCCCTAGGGCGGCATCTGTTATTGTTACCCCCTCTGCCTCTGGGGGTAAACTAACCTTGTGCGTCAGGCGTGACTCCTTGAGATTTGCGGAACCACATTTTCCCTTCCTTCTGACCTTTTGGGTAAGGTCTTGAAGGGGTGGAGAAACAGACTCCTACGGCAGAGAGAGTCTTGTCATCTTGTTCGCATCTAGGCAAGGTGTCTTTCACTTGAGGTCCGAACAAAGTCGAGCCATCAAAGGGAGAGTTTGTGAAGGACGCCTTGAAGGGATCTGCAAAATTACAAAGCCGCATCCAGGATTGAAGCCTTAAAGCCACTCCTGTGCCTGCGGCCCTACTCGCTCCATCGGCTGCATATAAAATGAGCCGCATGGAAGAGTTAACAATGGAGTTTAGGATTCCTAGCTGTGAGTTAATTTTTGTCCTGGGACCCAGCAGCTGACGGATCCTGTAAAACTTCTCCCAACTCTTTAAGAACATCTCTTTGAAGGCAGGTGAAGTGACACAAGTAGTTCAGCGATCGCATGGCAAAGGTCGCTGAAGAAAAAATCCGCTTGCCGTACCTATCCATAGTCCTAGAATCCTTGTTAGGAGGATGGACAGGTACTGAAGGATCAGCTAGTTCCCTTCTTGGTGGCTGCAGCCACCACCATGGCATCAACCGGGACACCTTTTGTCAAATATTGCCTATCAGGTGGGGCCGTAATGAATTTAGAAGGCCTCTGAGGAATGGGTTCCACCGAATCCGGGGCCATCCACGCCTTCTGAGCCACCACGTCCATAAGAGGGTCGAAAGGCGGAGACACCCAGGAGGTGGAGGGTCGAGACCCAAACGCCTCCAGGTATACTGACTCGTCCCCGGAAGGATTAAGGAAGGCCAGTTCCCCCTCTGCTTAAGGAGTTCAAGGATGTCTGAGAAAGAGACATCCTCAGAGGGGGACCTTGGGGATCCCTCCAACTCATCCAAGTCAGTATCGGATGTAATAGACTCGGGGGGAGTCTAGATGTTTCCTCTTACATGTCCTCTTACGCGGAGGTTCACCTGATGGGTCAGGAGAAGCCTCAGAAGAGGAAGATATTCCCAATGGGGAAACCTGAGGCGTTGGATCTCTGGGTCCGGGAGCAAGAGAGTGGGAAGAGACGTCAGCAGGCACTGTAAGTGGGAGGAGCTGACCGTTGACTACGCCCTGGGGCTAGTACACTCCTCATCACCTCGAAGGCTCCCCCGTCAGAAAGGCCATAAAGCTCCCGCTCCGAAGAGATAGGAACTCCAGGCCGCACCGACAGGGACAGCTCTGAGGCCGATGTCGGGGCTGAGCTCACCAGCGCCAAAGCTCCGAGAGGGAGAACGGGGTCGGACAAGGGTCCGATGCCACTCGCCCCTTCGGAGCCGACGAGAGAGACCAGACGCCCGGATCCCTCCAATGAAGGCCTAATGGAGGAAATCGGAGCAGAGGACGATGGAGCCGAAGGGGGGGGTGGTATCGGCTCTGAAGTCACAACAGTCACGGCTCCGAGGAGCTCCGGCTCAGAGCTCTGTAAGAGAGTCGAAGGAGGAATGTTAGGTGGATGTGTGATAGCTGCCGTCTGTTGAGATGGGCTATGAAGCATTTGGGCCAATGCCTGAGACTTTAATAGTCTACTCACCACTCTCTCAAGGTCATGATCGGACAGCCTGGACGACAGAGAAGAACGGCTCCGATGGTTCCGCTCCGACAGCAAGGGTGATCTCGGAGCCGAACGTATCGACTCCAACGAAGGGGATCGTGATTTCCTTTTTGAGACAGGTGGAGCCGAAGGAGCTGAGGATACGTCAGCTCCAGCCGGAGCAGACACCGAGTGTCCAGATTTAGCAGCATCTGCGCCGGATGGAGCAGATACTGTAACTTGTAATATAGAAGGATCGGCTCCGGCCGGAGCCGATCTCGACACTGAAGGAGAACCAGTAGCCGATGGCTTAGGACTTGAAGCCAAAGGCTTAACTGGTTTCGAGGGCTTCCCTGGAGCCGACTTAGCTCTCAGGCTTTAATAAGCCCCTCAGTATTAATTTCTGCACTCCTGCAGGACTCTTGGGCTGAAGGCATGACAGATAGCACAAGAGTCCTGCAGGTGCAGAGGTCCCAAGCAGTAAACAAGAAGTGTGACCGTCTGTCAGAGACATCTTCTGACAGCACGAGTCACACTTCTTGAAGCCCGAGACCTTTGTGTCCTTCGACATAGCTGTGTCGAGGAAACACTAAGTAACAAAAAAACACAGACACACACACACAATAAACACCCAATCCAATAATAAAAAATTTAAACAGGGATACAAACACACTCAAACACCACACAGAATCCCTGACAGAAAAAATTAGGAAAGGGGGAGGCTTAAGGCCTAACTTAGGGGAAGGGATAAATAACTAGAAAAATAGGGAACACTAACAGGAATAGGGTTAAATTAATCGTTAAGAGTTTACACAACAACAAAGGTGACTAAAACTAAAGGGGTGAGACAAAGTCTGAATTTGAAGAACTTACCAGGAGCCGGTAAAAAAAGCACCTCAAGTTTAAAGCGCAAACGAGATCTGGGTAGTCATCGCCTTGCATCATGGGATATAGGGTTGCCTCGAGCCGGTAAAATTAGCTCTCGAGCTTTAGTAAGTGGCCGAGTCGGAGCCGAGGATTGGCTCCGAACCCATCCAGCAAGAATGAAGGCGAGATTGACAACTTAACATACTATGTTCAAAACCCATTTGTCCTGGGTAATAGTTCCCAATTTTTTGTATGCAGGGCGAGCTTTCCTCCTAAGGGAGCAGGTAGGTGAGCAGGGCTTGGAAGGGGTAAGGTTAAGTCATTGTGCCATTTTTCAGTAGGGGAGTGGCTTACTAGTCCCCGTTTTGGAAGTGGGAGCCCCCCACTTCTTAGGCCTGTGCGCAGCCTGAGACTGCAATCTAGGTGGTCTGCTGTTCCTGGGTTTGGACTGAGAAGGCCTGGAAGAGACTGGAAAGGACCAATTCTTAGAAGGCCAATGCCTACTAAACCTGGGAGGCTGTACTTGTAGGAAATCTTTAACAGTTTGCATAGATTTAGCTTTTTCCTCCATCCTTTTGAGGACTTCTGCTTTGCTGCCAAAAAGGCGGTCTTGATTTAAGGGAGCATCCAGTAATTTAGCTTTAACATGATCTGACAAGTTTAGTTCCTTAAGCCAAGCATGACTTCTAAGTACAGATCCAATAACAGCAGCCCTGCAAGATGCTTCTAAAGCATCAAAACCACATTGCAAATTATGTTTACCAACTTGTTCTGCAGAATGCATTAAATCCTGTAATTATGTGTGTTCAGCAGAGTCAGGAATCAACATCATTTTCTGTTTAAGTAGTCCCATAACATGCTGCTGAAACTTTAACATATGAAATCAGCAATTTAAAGCCTTAATAGCCAAAGTAGCAGAAGTGTATACCTTCTTACCCCATCTGTCTAAGGCTCTAGAATCTCTATCAGAAGGGGTAGGAATTTTGGCAGCAGTAGCCTTAATGCCTTTTGGTTCTTGAGAAATGGTCTCTGGATCCGCAGTAGGATTCCTGAAGAGGAACTTGTGAAAGTCAGGTACTCTAATACCGGTCAAGTTTTCTGGGAGCTGGAGGCAAAGTGTCTGGTGAAAGGCTAGATTCCAAGAAAGCATCATCTCCAATGTCTAGAACAGGAGGGATAGCTAAAGGCCTGTGTTGAGGAAGGAATTCCCCAAGACTCTTTTTGAAGTCAGAGAAATCCTGGCTTTCCCAGCGGAAATGCTCCCCAAGATTGTGCAAGGTTTCACCAAAAGAAAAATCTTCTGGAGGGGAAGCAGAGGGAATGGAATCCTCGGCATATGAATCCTCATAGGTGGATAAGGGCAAATCCTGGTAATCAAAAAGAACATAAATATCAGATTCCAGATCAGAAGAATCAGAAGGAAAAATCAGTTCTAGGTCAGAGGGGGAAGGCTGGCTTCCCCTAATTAAGGTAATAAGGTCTTCAGCCATTTGGGAAGGCTGGCTTCCTAATTAAGGTAATAAGGTCTTCAGCCATTTTAAGCATTTATTTTTTTAGGCATATGGGCCTGAGCATGCAGTTTGGACGTCTGTTTTCTAGGCGTGGTGTGAGTTTTAGGCCTGGATGAAGAAGATGGCGTCTGTTTAAAATACAAGTCTGTAGGCCTGAATACACCCTCAGAAGCCAGTGCCTGCACAGCGTCTCCGGACCATCCAAGGTAGAGACATCCACAGGTTCCATAGTCCAAGCATCTCGCGGCATACCGGACTCCGAATAGGTCTCAGTGGAGGCCTGCGAATCTGAAGTAGCGGGTATCAGGGGCTGCGAAAGCACCTCACTGGAGTACCGGCAAACTGGCGACTAGCTTACCGGAAGCATAGTTTCCAGTTTTGGACCTGTGCGGTCTCTGTCTTTATCCATACGTTTTTTCGTAAGATCAGTAGTCAGATGGCTTAACGAAGCCAATTCAGAGTACTGATACCAAGTACCGAAATAATTTGCAGCAAAAATATAGTCAGACGACGAATATTTCGGGCGTTGAACACGGCACAAAACCGATAGCGAGGGGTGTCATGGTCTGGGCCTAAGCAGGGAATGCAGTACGAATTAACATTTTTATGAGGTATTTGTAACTTTTACGGACATCGGTTGGAGCAAGAAAAAGGATCTTTTTGGAAGACTTCGGTTCTGAAACTCGAAAACGAAAATTTCAGGAGTCGGCCGACCGGCACTTGCGAATTGCTTCTGTTACCGCACGGCAAGAAATACTGATTTAATGACGTTGGGTGCGTGTTTTATACCCCCTGACGACCTGACACCATGGAAGAGACAGCATCCGATGCAGGAATCGGAAGACTCTGGTATTCAGGCCAGCTGAGGGCTACTTGCAAGCAGATAACCCAAATGTGATGACTGCAACAGTGAAACACAAAGAACATTTAGCTTTTTATCATAATGGCTACTCTAGCTATATTATCTTGGAAAGGCCTTACAGTTGTAGACAAAAGGGAATAAGTACCAAATTATATAAAATAAGCAGAGTGCAAATAGTAATGCTGCAGGACACGCATTTGGAACAAGCATGTGAATTTGACAAAGAAAATTTCAGGATGAATATTCAGTAGAATCTGGGGAGGGATAAGTAGCGCTGATTCTACTAGAAATCTGTTTTCAGAAGAGAATACCTCATATATAGGGACTTGAACTTTGCAATAGTGAGGATGTACTGGGGGAAAATACAACAAACAATGGTAGATTTCGGAAAAAAATTATGAAAATGTTGGGTAAGAAAAATGTGAATTCAGGAGTAGGAATTCTGACAGAATTTACATATTAAAAAGGTACAATAACTTGAGTCAGACTGGATAGAAATTATATTTTACAGCAGCATGTGCATTTAATTAAAAGTTTGGACACAGCCACTATTTTCAGATCATGCACCAATGAAAACCAAGATAAAAATGCAGGGTAATGAAGTGAAATTGAGACACTGGTACTTTCCCCGCCTAACTGTTGAGAGGAATTCAAGGAATGGGTAGTAGAATTTGAGTTTTATTAGGGAGGGCAGAAATTTCTCAGAAGGGATAGCTAGTGAGTGGGATAAAACGAAAATGGACTTTTTCACACCTAGCCTATTTGGAATTTCAGAACTCCTGACTCCTGAGGAGGTAAATCTTATAAAAAGTTAAGATACAAAAGTTATTCAGCACACACCCAAGTTCACAATACTGACATACGTCAGACATAACTAGAAATTTTATACTGAACAAGTTATACGCTTATCTCTATAACAATAATAGACAAACCCAAATATCAGTGTGACTTTTATAAGACAGACATGATCTTAGTTTGGTCGAAAACTAGATTTGTAAATGGCATTCTATTTCTGAGATATCTGCATAATAAACAGTATGCCCACAGGAATATTTAACAGACAAAAATAGCTGCCATGAAGTTATGCTTGCATACAACTCAATGCAAAAGTTTTAAGTATTATGGATACTTTCCTTTGATACCATGGAGTCCCATGTAAGCACCCTCTGGATGAGGTTATCAATGTAATTAAGAATGTATGCCATATAATCATATTTCCAGGGGGAAAAAAAAAATCATTTTTTGTGTTACCAAGTAAACCACTGATGCAAGGAGACACTTCTGACCTATCTGGTGACTGGGCATGTGAAACACAATCTATCCAAGTACATAATGCCAACAGTATGCATAGAAATGCAATAATTATGGATCATGGGCCAGATTCTGAAAGATGCAGAAACTATTTGTGGACAGCACAGCACACCTGGTGCAGGTGCAATTTCAGAAGATATGGTGATGGCATAGGACAATTAGGGATTGCGCATGCCAGTCTGATTCCAAAATGCAGAGTATACACACAATACAACTCAAATTCAACAGTCATGCTGACTCCATTTTTGAAATCCTCAGCACATACTTTATGGACCCCAAGGAATTCAAATGAATACTACAGATTACAATGAAATGGCAAAAAAAAAAAATCAAAAAATACATAAAAATGTAACCTGCTGTTAATATACTGCAACAGGCTGCAGTGATACAAGCCATAAATAAGGCTGGCTGTTCGCCCTAGAAGGGAGCCAGTTACAGTCAGAGAAAGGCTGCAACTAATACAGTTGTCAGACCAGCAAATAAAAATCAAATACCTTCTAGACAGGCAACTGGTGGAGGCTGCCTGCAAGATGTGTACCCCACGCATCTCTGTGGACCCTGGGATGAAATCCCTTCCTTTCTGAAACCAATGTGTGCCTCAGCCTGGGTGTACTTGCATCTGGGACATTCTAGACACATATGGGGGATTGCAGTGTAAATATCAGACAGCTGACTGTTGTACCCTGGAAAAACTTCTGGAAGCATTGTGCAGCAAGGTGGATGACTATATACATTTTCCATCCACCCCCATGGAGCAGAGAACTGTAATACACCAGTTCTAGAACACTGAAAAAGTACAGTTTTGTACCTACCATAAATGTAGATGTCCGAACAGGATAGCATCTGCAGTCCTAACAAATGGGTTGTCCTGTCGTCAGGCAGCCCTTCGGTCGGCCGGATTCCAAAGTCTGGGTCTGGCCTCGGCTGGTGTCGCACTTCACCCGACGTCATCTCTGCTGGTCTTCGGGTATAAAGGCATCAGCCAACGCCATTTTCCTCAGTGTTTCTTGCCCCAGATGCCAGTTGCCCTCTTGGAAAACTAAATTTTGGGTAAATGCCAATGTTCCCAAAAAAATAGTAGGCAAACAAAAAATAAGCATGTATGTACATATATACAAACAAATACACCATAAGAGATCCCCCCCTAGCTAGCTATTAGGAGGGTAGATACCCTAGGAGTACCACAGAGGGAGGGTGGGTAATCCTGACTGCAGGCAGCTATCCTGTTCGGACATCTACATTTATGGTAGGTACAAAACTGTACTATGTCCTTCAAGGATGCATCTGCAGTCTAACAAATGGGTAGAATACCATAGCCAAACTAGGGGAGGAGGAAGAAGAATTATGGTGTAGTTAGGATCCCTTGCAATACAGCAGTGGCAAACCCTGCTCGGGATCTAGAGTATAGAGGTAAGTTGTAATGCTTGGCAAATGTATGCACGGAGGTCCAAGTAGCCACCTCAATAATGTCCTTGGTAGCCACTCCTCGTAAGAAAGCTGTGGTAGTGGCTGTAGCCCTTGTAGAGTGAGGTCTTATGTTCTGTGGAATTTGCTTTCCATGGTAGGAGTAACAGAATCTTATGCAATTTCCTATCCACTTGGAGATTGTCTGTTTGGAAATTGCTTTTCCTTCCCTTCCTGTTGCATAAGCTACTAGAAGCTGGTCAGTTTTTCTATTGCCCTTGGTTCTGTCCAGGTAGTAGCAACTGTCTATGTACATCAAGGTATGCAGCAGTCTTTCCCCCCTGTTCTGTGGATTGGGAAAGAAGGTAGGCAGGTGGATTGCCTGGTTTAGAGACACTCTGGATACCACCTTAGGCATAAATGTAGGATTAGTTCTCATGGACACTCTGTCTTGATGGAAGATTAGGAAGGGTTGTACTGCCATTAAGGCCTGTAGTTCAAACCCTTCTTGCTGAAGTAATTGCCAGTAGGAAAGCAGTTTTCCAGGATAGGTGTTGAAGATCTGCTGTTGCTGCTGGTTCAAATGGAGGGAGTGTCAATTTTTCTAGCACAAAGTTAAAGTCCCATGCTGGTAATGGTGGTTTCCTAGGAGGTTTTACATTCTTGATTCCTCTGAGGAACTGCCTGAGTAGAGGATGTGAGAAGACAGGGGGATCGAAGCTGTATTCTGCAGAAATAGCTGATGCATGTATCTTGATGGAGGAATAGGACAGGCCTGTATGGAGAAGCTCTGCCAAGTACTCCAGGATGTTAGCAATATCTATCTTTGACATCTTTTCCTCTTTCAGTACTCCAAATGACAAACCTTTTCCATTTTCCTGCATAGTTCCTTCTTGTTGAAGGTCTGCGGGCCTCAAGGATAATGTCTTTAACCCTTTGGGATAAATCTGGGTTAGTTGCTGTTATGTAATGTTCCAGGCAGTCAGTTGCAGAGTTTTTAGGTTTGGATGCATGATGTTGTAGTCGTTCTGAGTTAACATCAAAGACATCAGGGGTAGTGTCCACGTTCTCCCCAGAGACATGCTCCTCAGCAATGGATACCAGTGTTGTCTTGGCCAATTCGGAGCTATCAGAATTATCCTTGGACGTTCCTCTTTGATTTTCAGTAGTACCTTGTGCATCAAAGGAAGAGGTGGAAATGCATATGCTGTCAGGCCTTTCCAACTGAAGGATAGAGAGTCCACCTTCCATGCAAGTGGGTGGTATGTCCTTGTGCAGAATTTCTTGAGCTGGTGATTGAGTGGGGATGCGAATAGGTCTATTTGTGGCATTCCCCATTTCTTTGTGATGGCCTTGAAGATGTCCGGGTGTAGCATCCATTCGTGAGCATCCGAGGTAGTTCTGCTTAGCATGTCTGCTAGGATGTTTTCTTTTCGGTACAAATATTGCCTGTAACTGGATGTTGTAGCTCAGAGCCATATTCCATAGGTCCAGAGTCATTCGGCATAGGGGTATGAATGAGTGCCTCCCTGTTTGTTGATGTACCACATGACTGTGGTGTTGTCTGTCCTTATCATTAAATGGCCTTCTTTGAGGAATGGTCTGAAATTCTGGATTGCTAGTTTCACTGCCAGCATTTCTTTTTGATTTATATGCAGGTGCAGCTGGTCTGGAGTCCATAATCCTTGTATGCATTTGTCCAGCATGTGTGCCCCCCAACCTAGGTCTGAGGCGTCCGTTGTGATGGTTTGGCTTGCTTGCAATTTGTGGAAGGGCAAGCCTGGGTTTGACTGGCATGCTTGAGCCCACCATAAGAACTCTTGTTTCAGGCATGGGATTAGTGGTATTTCGGTTTCTAAGCTGTGCCTGTGTTGAGACCATAAATTCTTTAGGTACCACTGTAGCTTTCTCATATGCAGTCTGGCATGGGGGACCAGGATTATGCATGATGCCATGAAGCCCAAGGCCTGCAGTACTTTCCTTGCTGTTAGTTTGTTCTGCTTTGTTAATGCCAAGAAGTAAAGAGGGAGTTGTTCTTGTTTTTCTGCAGTTAGGAATGCCATCTGTTTTACTGTGTCCAATTCTGCACCCAAGAATGTTCTTGTTTGGGATGGTATCAGTCTTGACTTTTTTAAATTGACTGTGTATCCCAGGGCTTGTAGTAAGCAAATGACTCTTTGTAAGTCTTTTGTCAACTTGCTTTTGTTGTCCGCTTGTATCAGGCAGTCGTCCAGGTATGGATAAATTTGGATTCCCTGTAGCCTGCAATGAGCGATTACTGATGCCAGGAATTTTGTGAATACTCTGGGCGCAGTAGATAAGCCAAAGGGAAATGCTGAGAATTGATAATGCTCTGATCCTGCAAGAAATCTGAGGTATCTTCTGCAATTTGGTCGTATGGGGACGTGCAGGTATGCCTCCTTGAGATCTAGAGTTACCAGCCAACACTCCTTGCCCAGCATGGGAAGAAGTTGCTGTAGGGTCAGCATTTTGAATTTTGGAACAATGATGAATGTGTTTAAGGCGGACAGGTCGAGAATAGGTCTCCAACTTTTCTCTTTTCTTGGTACTAGGAAGAGTCTGGAGTAGAATCCTTTGCCCTGTTCTGTAGGTGGTACCCTTTCCACAGCTCTCATCTTTGTTAATTGAGCTATCTGTTTTAGAGCTTCTGTTTTTTGATTTGGCATTCCTCTTTTTACTGGTAAGGTGTGGAAATGAAACCTGTAGCCTTGGTCTATAGTTTGCAAAATCCACTTGTCTCTTGTGATATTAGTGCCAATTTTTTGAAAACAGGGCTAACTTTCCGCCTAAGGATGCTGCTATTTGTTCCCTGGTAGGCGGTGTCAGAGCCAAGTCACTGTGATTGTCCTGTTGCAGTGGCAGTGGTTGTGTCTGTGCCTCGTTGGTTATTGCCTTGCCACTGGCGTCCTCTGTAGGCACCTCCTCTGGATTGATTTCTGCCTCTGGAACGTCTATTCCTGCCTCTCTGAGGTTTAGAGGAGTCTGGAAAGGACCGATTTTTGGAAGGCCAGTTCCTGCTAAACCTTGGGGGCTGAACCTGTAAGAAATCTTTAACTGTTTGTACAGATTTTGCCTTCTCTTCCATTTTCTTCATTACTTGCTGGGCAGGAGAACCAAATAGACTGACCTTATCCATAGGAGCATCTAATAGCTTTGCTTTAACATGACCCGCAAGACCTGTTCTTTCAACCATGCATGCCTTCTTATAACTGTGCCAGTCATGGCTGATCTAAATGAAGCCCCCAGTGCATCATAGCCACATTTTAAAGAATGGTTACTAACCTGCTGAATGTTATTCACCATTTCTAAAACATATTTCTTATCTAAGGAATCATCAGAGGACAGTTTCTTAGTTAACTGATCAAGCATAAACTCTTGGTATTGGATCATATGAAACTGACAGTTCAAAGCTCTAGCTGAGAGAGTAGCAGAGGTGTAAACTTTTTTACCCCAGGTGTAAACTTTTTTACCCCAGGTGTAAACTTTTTTACCCCATCTCTCTAAGGACCTGGATTCCCTTTCAGAAGGGAGAGGGTTTTTTGCTGAGGTCGAAGCTACTGCCTTAGGCCCCTGGGAGATAGTCTCAGGATCTGCAAGGGGAGCCTTGTATAGGTGGTGATGAGTGTCCGGGACCCTGTAAAACCTATCGGGCTTGGCAGGGGCTGGAGGTAAAGTATCAGGAGCAGTGCAAACATCATTAAATGCATCATCCACAACAGGAAGAACTGGAGGTATAGCTAAGGGCCTGTGTTGCGGTAAATGTAGAAAGGTCCTAAGCCTTTTTCTTGAATCAGAGAAATCTTGTCCCTGCCATTGGAATTGCTCTCTCATGGCATGTAAGGTTTCCCCAAAGGAAAATTCCTCTGGAGGAGAGGCAGAAGGGATAGATTCTTCAGCATCGGAATCTTCATAAGTAGAAAAAGGAGCCTCTGGATGGTCTGTATTGTCTGAATCATCAGAAGAATCATCTGAGGACACTGGCTCAGGGGGCTCTGCTCTAGGTCTCTTTTCTGGAGGCTGAGAGGCCCTGTCTGGGTGAGATTGGGATCCCCTTATTAAAGAGATGAGATCCTCTGCCAGAGTAAGCATTTGAGAACTGGAACTGGGCCTGTGTGAGGGGGGCTTAACAGGCACAGATTTAGCAGATTTGGCTGCTTTAGCCCTGGCAAAGGCCTTTATAGACATGGCTGCAGGAGGCCTAGCAGCACCACGTGCTGGGGTAGAGACATCCAAAGGGATGGTGTCCGATAATTCTAGAGGAACCACATTAATAGGCAAAACTTCAGAGGCCGATTCAACTAGGGTAGCAGAAGCCTCGGTAGTAGTCATGGATTCGGCTGAAGATTGACCCGTTTGCTCGGTTTCGGCCGAAACAGAGACACTCGCGGTTTGCTTAACCGTGGTTAAACCGCGGACCGCGAGTGTTGGTCTTTTTCTTTGCGTTTAACAATTTGAGAAGTCAGAGGATCCGACGGCATAATGTACGCAAAATCTGAGCCAAAAAACTGTTCAGCAAACTCCGACAGACGCCTAAGCATTCGTCGGTTGAAGGAAGCACAGGCTAAACAGGCTGCTACGTCGTGGTCTGGGCCTAAACAAGGTAAGCAGTAAGAGTGGAAATCTTTGAGGTATTTGTTTCCCACAAGTTAAACAGTTATTCAATTTTTCTGACATCGGCAGAGGCAAGAAAGAGTCCCCAACAGGGTACTTAGCTTTTTAGAAGTCTTCGAAGTAGTATTCGGTAGTAGTAATCTCTAAATCTGACCGACCGGCACTTGCGAACAGCTTCTGCTTCGGGCGCCACACGGCAAGAAAGACTGAGGAAAATGGCGTCGGCTGATGCCTTTATACCCGAAGACCAGCAGAGATGACGTCGGGTGAAGTGCGACACCAGCCGAGGCCAGACCCAGACTTTGGAATCCGGCCGACCGAAGGGCTGCCTGACGACAGGACAACCCATTTGTTAGGACTGCAGATGCATCCTTGAAGGACATCTTACCACATGTACTCTGTAATAAAGACACCAGTACATCCTGAAGCAGACATGCATAAAACAGAAAGGATGGCCATACATCAGCTACCATGTGTGCTGCAGATGGCAGCATAACAAACATCATGGCAACACACCCAGGAAGTGCCCATGATGCATGTCATTTGGAAGGAAAATGGACTGAGGACTGCATTCCAAGCAAGGAGAAATACCAGAGAGACTGCTACTGGGTTAAGCACAGGAACACAAATCGGATGCAAGTTCACGATACCCCGCACATCCTGATCCATTCTGACCAAAAGTGTTTTCAGTCCCCACAACAGATAACTGTGGTTATCCATGTGAGCCATGGTTAATGACCCCATACCATGAACCAACCAACCCTGCACAGGAGGCCTACAATACAGCACACACAACAAATCAGAAACCCCATAAAGCATGCATCTGGTGTACTGAAAGCTAAGTTCAGATGTCTGGACACAATGGGGGTGAACTGCAATGTTTGTGTCTTTCTGCTTTTCCCGGTCAGGAGTCGCCACAGCGGAACTCCGGTCTGCTAATGATTGGCAGTTGATTTTTTACGTACCAGCTTGCCAGGCCTGACGCACAACTTTCAACGAAGGTATGCCCATTCACGCACGTCTCCACGCAGAAGACGCTCTAGCTGAGAATCGAACCGGACAGCGTCTTACTGTGAGGCGACAACGCTACCGCAGCACCACCACCGCGGCACACCTGAAAAAGCCCAGATAACGGTGCGCGCCATACTGCAAAACATGCTAACCACAGCACATGGTGGTATTCCAGTTGCAGATACAGGTCAACTACCCAAGAACTCCAAATGTCTGAAGAGGACATCCCACCAGTATCAGGAGGAGGAGCAAGAAGACATAGGGGACAAAGTCACAGGCAAAGTAGAGTGCAACCATAAGTGCAGGCCCAGGCAATACAGCGGCATCGGACCCAAATCTTGGAGACATGACAAGCAACACATACAGGAGTACTCAGATTAAACAATGATGTTCAGGTGTTCCACTACAGCAACACAGATTGCAACTAACGGTGAATACTCAGATGTACACAGTGAGCATCAGGCACAACACCATAATCGTGACGTTTTTCAACATGAACATATACAAATGTATCACGACAGGGATCAGCTCAGGGCACAACTGACACAGGTATGCATACACTCAGATTGTTTTATCACTAAGAAAATCAGATAGGGACACACATCAGTGCTACACATATATAGCTCTACAATATAACAAGAAAAGAGTGAATTGCGCAAAACAAATGCAGACAACACATCACAGTACAGTGGTATTTCAATACTATGAGCCAACTATGTGTACTACACTGTTGCACACTCTAATGCAGTCTAGGACGACCTCGCAGATGTCTCATACCACACCATGGTCACTTTGCCCAAACCGTGTACAGACATCTCACTCAGCTGATCCACAAAGACGAATGATGGGGTTAGATGAAGTGATATGGGTGAGAGTTGAAGGCCTTGGGACTGGAAGGGCCACAGTCGATGGGCCAGCAGTTGAACTCTTTGCAGGTTGGACCACACACAGTGATTCTCGATGAACAATAGTAGTTCTGCAGCCTCTCACAGGCTGCAATCTGCCAAGCACAGTCAGGGAATGCAAAATCCTGCTGGTGGCACGACACTGCTGCAGTACTGTAGAGGCCAGTGCTTACACTGACCATGCCATAGCTAGCAGAATCACATTCTGAACAGCCAATGCAGCCATAATCTCTCACAATGTCTGCACTCTTGCCCTTCACACGACACTTGACTGCTGTTCCACATGATCTGCGGCATTGACAAGTAAACGGACGTCTGAATGATGTCACTGCTGTGACCGTTCAATTCGTCTGCAGAAAAAGCTAGACACCCTCAGACATCTGGCTATGCACAGCACCTACCACGATACCCAGTTTCTGGTTGTGTGAACTGCCAGCAGCAGTGCTCTCAACTGTGGTGTGTTGGTCAACAGCCTCACCCTGTTCAACATCTACTGTGGAAGCATCCTTTGAATGGTTAGACAAGTAGACAGCCACATCTGAGGCTACATCCCTGTCAGCCTCAATGATGGACTCTGCAAACAACTCAAGGTCCTCTGTTACAGGGGCCATAATACCATGCGGACACATCTTGAACACCATCATGATCACTGGATAGGCTGCCATACTGACACATCTTGAACGCCATCATGATCGCTGGATAGGCTGCTGGATGATAACAGATAGTACATACAAACACAGATCAGGACAATGTATTTACATTACATGATGGATATCAAAGGCATACGGCATATACATCTCAATGCAATGTTAAAACTAATGATGATATTTGCAGTCTACTGTATGCAGGTTTCACAGAATCGATATAAATGAGGTATATAATCTGTGTACATAGCCAGCATACATGACATATGCAATGAATTAAAAACACACACCTGGCAAAAAGTCATGGGGAGATGGTGCTGTTGGGAGATAAACTTCAACTAGTTTAGGGAAAAATACAGTACTAGTTATCACATCACTGACTCTATTAAACAGCTGAACACAGTTCAACAGATATCATACACATACCACTCGTATATGCACTCACTGACATTGATGCGTACTGGCCTAGGAATGGTGAGGTCACAGTATTACTGAACGTCAACTACAGGATTAACAGCAAGGACAGGTATGAAACATCGTTAATAGCACGCCACTGACAAACTCCTGCTATGGAGAGGTTGTGGGTTGTAATGTGGATCCCACAGTGGGAAAGTAAAAAAGACAGCACAGGCATGTATTCTGCAGAAAGAATACTGACAGCACCACATATACAAAACACAGTAAACATGGACTATAAATACTCAACATGATGGGCATTACAAATGTGCACTAGATGGACCTGTACTGACAAATACTGCAATAAAGGTAAAGTATCACATGTGCTATACATAACTGAAAGCTATGACACTTTTACTGTAACATACATGGCCTGTCTGCACTTGAAAATGCACGGCTTGCCCCTCCACGGGTTGTACCTGTAGTGCACAATGACAAGAAAAAATCAATACAATACTATACAGCAGTGCCATGAAATTAGGCTGAGGCACTAACAAAGGTACTGTTCACAGTAATAATATAAAAGACACTCACCTGCAGATCCCTGGTTTAGCCATAAAGTAGATGAATCTGTCACTATTCAAAGGATCACAGGAAGTTACTAGGTTATTGGCCCCGAGGCCCTTACAAGCCTAGCCAAGAATTTAGCCCAGATTTCGACGAGTCAGCACCCGATGCCCCTGTCCAGAAGGACACAAGTGGTGGAACTCCAGGGCTGTATTTTCTGTTCCCCATCCAGTTATCCAGGATGCACTTAAAAAGGGTTAATGTGGTACTCTGCTTGACATGGAGAGGGAGTCTATTCCACAGATTGGGGTGTCTCTGGGACAGATCTGTCCTGCCAAGTCCTACTGATGTCACAGACCAGGCTGAGGTCACACATGCGGGTTACTAGAGTGGCGCTTGACTTGTGGATATGCAGGAGTCCCATCAAGGCAGGGTCTGAGATTGCTTTGTATGCCAAACAGAGGTCATCTCTGAGAAGTCTGTATGAGACTGGGTAGAGAGACGGGGCCTTTAGCCTGTGTAGGGTAGATGTTGGAGGTCTTGGATTCTCCTGGTGAGAAACCTCTATGGTCTCTCCAGCTGCTGCATGTACTTTGTGAGGTACATGCCAAAAGGGGCACTGTATTCAATGGGTCTTATAAGGGAAGAATACAGGGAATGTTATGACCACCTTGTCCCTGGATGAGATGCTCTTACTAATGAGGTGGGCCATGTAGAAAGCTTTCTCTACAACAGAAGCAATATGGTGGTCAAAAGTCAGTTTGCTATCAACCTTGGTGCCAAAGTCCCCCACAACTGATTGCTTGCTTATGACCTTGTTATTAATGTGATAATTTGTGGGGACGTCACTCCCAAAGGGGATAATGATACTTTTTTGGAATTCAGTTTGAGGCCATGTATTTGTTTTGGCGAGATCCTCTGAGGATGTCCACATCACTAGGGGAATTGATGACAGCACCCAAGTCATCTGCAAACTTGGTCAGCCATAGCCCATTGCTTTCAGCCTGTAACTCAGAAAAATATATTCCAAAACAGATGCCCAATATAGTGAAGGGACAATATCACAGAATGAAGAGGATTTGTAGAGAGCAAACTATGTTGAATGATGAAATTAATACTTTAGAGCAGTTGTTTGCAGATAGGGGTTATACTCGGATGGTAATGGATAGTGCCAAGAAGGATGTGTTTGAGGATATGAATCCAACTGTGAACAGCTCTGTATATTCATCGAAAAATGGCTTTACATATTCATTGAATTATCCCAGGTATACCAGACATTTCAGGGGTAGTATACAGTTTTATAACAAAATATGCCATTGATAATGCAGTCATGTTAGAAATTATTAGACTGAATTGGCACATTTTGACTATAGATCCCATTACTGTTGATATTGTTGGAGAAGCACCAAATTTCATATACAAGGATAATCTAAATCTGAAACAACTTTTATGCAAAGATGTGAGGCAGCGTATCCAGCAAGAGAGCGAAAGTTTTGGCACTTTTCCTTGCAGACGCTGCAATATGTGCAGAGCGATAAATGTCATCCTATTCTGGATTTTAAAATTTCTTCCCAGATTTCATGCTACTTGTGACATCAGTAACCTAGTACATCTTGCCAATTGCAACTGTTGTGAATGTTTTTTATGTTGGCAAAACGTCTAGACGGCTGAGAGAAAGGATTTATAACCATCTTTATGACATCATTAGGAACCTTAATACGCAAAATGTTTTGGTCAAACACATTGCGGAGTTTAATATGCACAGATTTAGGTTTAAGGTGTTGCAACTGGTACTTGATCCAAGAGGGGGTAATGCTAATAATCATCTTGAATATGTTGAATTAAAATGGATTTAGGTTAAGTGCACATTTATCCAGGCTTGAATAGCTATGCAAGCATTAAGCCTGCTTTAGAGGCACGGCCCTTTGAGTTTTTTGTAGTAGCTTTGTAATCGTTTATTTGATGTATTTATGTTTTTAACTTGACGTCAACCGATTTTAATTAGCATTTAGCTTTGTTATTTAAACAAAGTGTTAAAGTACTTGACTTTGTATTTTGAGATCTGATAAAGCGTGGTTATTCCACGTGAAAGCACTTATCCCTTTGGTTTTATTCTAGGAATAAACTGGATTTTATATCCTTGGTGGTCCTACCTTGTTTGTTTTGTTCCATTGTGCATGGGCTTCTGGGACTGGACCTTTGGACAGCAGTATACACCTTTGTTTTTTACCAAAACAGAGACCCCAAGACCGATCCTTGGGGTACACTGCTCGTTACAGGTCTACTGCTTGAGGTGGCTTCCCCTATTTTGACTAGGTGGGTTATATCAGTCAGCCAGTTTGTGACTGATTTGGTAACAAACCGACTGATGCCTAGTTGAGAGAGTTTACAAACCCGAGTAGGGAATAGTGTTGAAGGCTTTGGCCAGGTCAAGGTAAGCTGTGTGCACTATCTTCCCCTTGGTCCATGGCTTTGGTGACATCTCAGAGAAGTCAACCAAATTTAACAGGCATGACCTCCCCTTGATGAAACCAAACTGTGTGGGATCGAGTGATTGGAGGTTGCCAATGTCCTTGTTGATGAGGTCCACGATAAATCCACTCCATGGCCATGCAGAGCATTTTAAATGTTTAGACCGCTCTACCTGTACTTCAGTTGTATCAATACAGGTCAATAGACTTACATTCATCATACTCACCTTTTGTGGAATTGTGCACATGCCTCAACTCTGCTGCTGTAAATCAAAACAATACATGAATATGCATGCTACAGCAATATGCAGTGATTTTTCTTAATACACAGCCTTGTAATGGAAAGAGAAGGGGGGGGGGAGACATACATGTTCATCCTAGAACTGCAGCTACAATCCCACCACCACCAGGGATGCGTAGTTCCCCTCTTGCTGTATGCAGTGAGGTCAGAAAAAAAAAAAAGTGTCACTCTGTTAGCTGTATAAAGGAGCAGCATTGTGCTGTTGAGGTCCGTCCAGATTTAATTTCTCCAAACAGTATCACCTGAACAGTCTAGAAGTCTCCTTCCATGTTGCCAGAGATGATCAATTATGATGTAATTTTCCTGGGGGAGAAGTTGTTGCTCCTAGGATGACTGGTACACAAATAATATTCCTGTTTGAACTCATTTATGCATCTCATTCTGTGAACAGCATACATCAACACAGACAGTATGCATTCCTGTGCAATGAAAAAGTCTGTATAACAATGCATGACACAGTAATGTGACATATTAAAAGTAACAGTACTTGTATAACAATGGTAAATATTTTTACAATTTGAGTGGGATTAGAACTCCCATGGAGTTCCGACGACAACAGCACCATGCCACAGAAGTCCACTTGCAAGTCACATGCAAGTATATCAAGCAATAATTTGAATAACTTACAGAAAGCATCGGCAAACCTCAGGATCTGTAGCCAGGCCACAAACGTTCCTTAGTATACTGAGCCAGCACTAATACCTATTCATAGCAGCAACAGCACATGTTTTTTTAACAGCTTTTGTTAGGAGATGTGAATTAAGAAATATTCAGAATATCAGCATCACATACTAGATACGGATAGTGTTGGAATCCATAGGTTTTCATAGTTATGCCACAGAATGCAAGCAATTACCAGTAAGAATTATGAATGACCCATCCGTATATCAGCCTTCATATACTGTTAACATTTGCAATGGAAAATGGTCTATACAACTGTATATGGGACTGAAGTAAATTTAAAACACCACCTGTATGCATAAAGTTCAACACAATATCACTCCAATAAATTGCAGAAACTTCTGTAAGAGACAGCATTTTGAGTACCAATTAATTTAAACGTGTATCTTTTTAGTGCACCTAATGTGTACCACATTTAAAGACCATTTGCATCACGCATAATTAATGAAATTCATTAAAAAAGTCAAGTTTTTGTAATCCCATTCACGCACATCTGTGGAAACTGGCTTCATGTGCCAAAACACCCAGGTGTAAACACCCAATAGGTATTGATAAATTGTGCATGGCCTATACTCATTAGCTTCCAATGATCCGATATGACATCAGTGCCTCATTCAAATATTGACTTTGCTAACTGCAAATTGTCTGGTACTTCAGTGAGCATTTCTGTGCGATTGTATTTTCCAGACTTCATCTTATGATCATGATGGCTACTTCAAGGAGGCTAAGAAGCATCTGTGTGCCGAAATGGACAGATGAGGAGAAAACCCAGACGTTGACCTTGTATGCCGGATTAGAGCAGATGATGTGAGCCATACCAAGGAACTTGCCATAACTGGATGTGTAGAACCAGATCGCAAAGGAGCATCAACTGAAGACAGGGACCTACCGCACTGGAGTGCAGGTTCATCACCACTACAATGACCTGCACTGGACAGATGCAGAGGAGCTTTGAAGGAGGGTCGCTGAGAAACGGAAGCAGCATGTAGATCCCAAGTGTCGATGGTCTAAGCATACCTGAGCATTGCTACGGATTTTACAAATATTTCTCTGTCCCATATATATTAATAACCATTTAGTAGCTGCTGTGACAAGTGACATGGGGATGTGGACTTGGTAAATACCGTCATATTAACTGTGGGTTTAATTATCATGTTAACTTATTTAATGTGTATAATATCCATAGTTATGTCCTTTGTAGATGTACATACCAACATCTAACTACATAGTTTCACATAACCACTGTCATCCTGCATCACAGTTGCCTACAGGGCAGATGACTATTCACTTTGTAGTGGTTTCTCATTATAGTCTTAAGAGTATCACCATTATACGCTGGAGCAACAACATGTGCATCTTCATTACATCATTCCTCCCAAGAAATTACACAGACAAGTTAATCAACATACCCATCCACTTACACAGGTTTTCAGTTGTATGTTGATAGCAGTTATTTCTTTACAATAAAATGTCCAATAATTGTTTGTAGTTTATCTGTTCTCACCAAGACTTCTAACATCTACAGTACCCATATTCTTAAATGAAACACCTGCAAAATTTTAGCTTGACCTGTACAGCAAGCGACCAGCATGTCTAAATTTTGGTGTGCTGTGGGTTCCAATCCACACGAGGTAAACGTACATCTGTACCCGTTACAATGGTAAAATTCACCCACAGCATTTTTTTGGAAGAACCATATTCCAATAATTGATATTAATCTTTATGCTGTGCATGGTTATGACTCACTGGGTTAGCCTTCGAATTCCTAGGAATATCGAATTTGTAATTCTCTAATGACATTCGCTTTCAAACAGGGTTTGTACAGCAGTACATCTGTTAAGAGTAGCATATGCTGGTTATTAGCTCATGGCCAGCATGCTGTGTGTTCAAATCCAGAGAGGGGACACATATATTGTTATCCTACTTTAATATACCCACAGCATATTATTTACAGAAGCATATTACACAACATATATTTTGATCATGGTTGTGAATAACTTGATTATTCATCAAATTCATAGTAACATATCTGTAATCCTTAACGTTCCATTAACATCAGATATTTAAATGGCAGGGGCAGTAAAGCTTTCTGAATCCTGTTCAGTCTGTGCAATTCTTTGGTTAATATGTATTCTTTGTAAAAGCGCTAACAAAGTCTGTTTTCTCATTAAATATTAAAGTCAATTATAGAACATCATCAAGTTTTGAGGGAGTGATAAGCAGACTAAACTGAAATGTAGAACAAGGAAGATGCATGCATTTTCCTAGTAATTGTGTACTTTTGCAAGGAGATATCATGGTCCTCACACATCTCACTACATCCATTCTGTACAGCAACATGTATGGTTGGTTCTGTTCACAGAAGCTGTATTCTACATAGACACTGTCTGAGGAATGGATGCTCTCCAATACTGTCAATGTTTCTGAACACAGTGCTGGCATGAATGTAAAACTGTTTAGTTACATGATCAGCACATGTTCATACTTTACAATCCTAAGCCAATACAGTTGCATCTCCCATCAAGATGATGTTACAAAAGTCTTTTCACTGCATGCAAAACATGCTTTACAGTTAAGATGCATTAGGCCGGCAGGTAGCTCTCAAGGTTAGAGTTTGGATGTAGACTGATTGGAGAACATGAGATTCAAACCTACAATCTGCATTAAATGTTTAACACCTAAAATGTATGTGTATTGTGTTTTTCAGAAATAAAATGTCTATAAACTGTGCTGAGAAGTGTGTATCACTGGAACACATTATTCCTACTTTTTTTTTTTTTTTTTTTTTTTAAGATGAGGAGGATCACAGTCATGTACATCGAGCGGATGCACAGACTTCAAGATCAGAAGAGAGAGAGAAGAATGTTGATTATTTTACCCGTTTTAACTGAAATGCATCTTCCCCGGTTTACAGGCCTGTACTTTTCACACTTATATTTATTAGAATGTAGGAATACCCATCATGCCTCATTAAGTGAAATCACACAGCAGCTGTGCTTACAACTGATAAAATAAACATTGTTTAGATTTTAATGTAGCACGGAGCCATTGTATCAGCACATTGTGTTGTGCAGTTCAAAAACTAACAGGTGGGTTGGTGCATCTGTTAACACATCTGTTAAGTGGCTTTTCTGCATAAAAGTTTAAGTGTTCTGAATGGTATTTATTATATGTGGTTTGGCACACTTGTACGTCTGGTTGTATCTCCTGGTGTTTGATCCGTCATACAGAGCCTGCTTATTCATAGAGTGAATGGGTGGGTGTGTGTGTGTCACTATTTTCACTGCTGTTTGCAGACATGTGTGGCATGTTCCTCAGTTCAACAGTTGCATTTCATCTGCCTCAAGACACCTTGGCTGTTTCTGTAGAAACACCAGTTATCTGTTAGATAACAGCAGCTCATATTCAACACACCCTGCAGGTCAACACTGGTACTGCATCTGCCTCCAACTCCTTGGATATTTTTATAGAAAGTTATAGGCTAGGTTTACTGACACTTGAGCAAATAAACATTTGTCTGCTTGCTGATAAACTGCTGCATATTCACAATGTTTTGATTTTTCAGACTACTGCTTGCTAATTGTTTTGGCAGATAATACATACAGCTGTACACAAACAATAATGTACATGTGGCACCAGATACATTAATTGAACATGACAATTTATCACAGTTTTTACTGTTGTACTCATTATATTTGTGTGTGTTCGGACAATCATCATGATGCCTGTCTGTCATATGGCTTGACTACTGTCCTATCACTTTCTTCTAATTTTAAAAAGGACATTTTGTGGCCACTCATAAATCATTGAATGCAGACAGTATAATCTGCTGATTTAAGCATTCATCTATTCTTACAAATCAAATGACTCGTGGGTGTGTCTAAGCACAAGGAACTGTTCAGAAAAGAATACCAATATCCTTTTTAGAAACAGGACATGCAGGGCCATAGGTAACTTTGTCCATGTGTCAGTCTCTGTGTAAACAGTCATCATAATCATTTTATGTTGTACTAGGATATTCATGGGACTTGTTCTGTGTGATGGACATTTGCTTTGCAATTAAATCTTTACAGAGCATGGGACCAGTGGACACTGTCCAATTCAAAGATGACAACAAGCATAAGAAGGCAACTGGTCAGAGTCTTTCAAGGATGACAGTGACAACGATGCTGAGGAACCAGGACCCACCCCTGCCAGAGCCATCCTGCCTGCAAGCCAGAGGAGATGTCAACACAACCAATGGAGACTATCAGACGATCTAGGAGGTTATAACCGATGTGTTCCGAACAAAGATGGGGGACATGATGGGGTCCTTTGAGGATATGGCGTGGGCTATGCAGGATTCATTCAGAGTGATAGCTCATGAGCACTCATTAGGGAGTCTGAGCCCCATCAGTCTGGTCCCTCCGGTCTGCAAGTATAGTCTGTGTGCTCCACTTGTGTTATGATACCAACATGGTGACTGCCATTCCATTCATTGGCCAGTACATGTACTCTGTGCATGCATACCATGTATCCGTCCATTCACTGGCCAGTACATGCAACTCTTGTGCATGCATACCATGTATCCATCATGCTTGTGTTATTGTCCTGTGACATTTACTTTGGTTTCAATGTGTGCATGACATCCATTAACACTTTACACACACTTTCGACTGTCTACGCACTGTTGCAGCTATCCTGCAGCTAATACTGCAAGAGATAGCCTGTAAACGTGTGTAACTGGCGCAACTGAAAAATATATGCTGTCCCCAACAGTGCGGTATACCTTGGATTTTTGTTTTGCCTAGGTATGTGCAACATATAGGCATGTCATTCCACATGTTTTCTGGAGGACAGCTGTCATGATGTCCCACTCTCATGATGTGGTGCTGCATGTCATAGGTTGGCAATATCAATGCCATGTGGGCTCACATACATATGTATTCTGTCCATGTGCAATCCTCTTTTTCAGACTGCAAATAGTAATGTAACATTAATCTGTACACAATGTTACAGACAACACATTTAAATACTTTACACCACGTTTGTTGTATGTAGAATTTTTACAACCATTACATATGGATATTTGTGTACACCTTCCAGAAGTAGTAGTACACATTAAATTATTGTACGTGTGCACATAGTCTGATACATACCGACACAAATGTACCTCTGACATGTGCAGATATGTGCTATAATGCCTCTGCTCCACACTGAGCAGGGTGGTTGACATACACCTGTCTTTCGTGGACATCTGCATGAAAGTACAAGTGTGTGTGCTTGTAATTTTTAGCTTGCTTACCTATGCATGTTAATGCGACATGACTGCATGTTACTGTGCGCGTTTTATACATGCCCAGTTCTGTGGACATCAACAATCCATCTGGCCATCTGACACGAAATGTATTTCTGAGGGGCTACTACAGCATCCTGTGTGCTGTAGACATGCATTTGCACCGTGTCAACTTACCTTTTCCTGGTTTACCTCAATGTGGGCCGAGGTTGTCCACTTCTCTCCCACCTTCATGTAGGTTTGCCTTTGTTATAGCTACTGACCACTGCAGTGTAACACAGTGAACATATGCCATATGTATGCCCATTGTACAATGCAGGACATGTGCACACATGTTGCTGGCTAATGCTTGCAATGAGTCCTTGTTCTCATTATACTTGGGTGTGAAACATTACATTGGATAACACACATGCACAACCTGCTATATTATTATGCTGCACTGTTACACATATGTACACCAAAGACGTGTAGTAATATGTTCAAAAATGTATGGACCTTGTTTTCATGTACATTCCATTTGCGCCACTGACAGTCATACATACACATCTACACCTGTGTGTTGCTCTGACATGTAATGGAATGTGCATATGTTACACACATGCCATGTCCATTTGGGTTGTGTACACCTACTTGTACATGTAGCAGCATTTGCCGTTTTTCTGCAGTACTTCGCTTCAGCATTGTGTTTGTCCCATTTGCCTTTCACATGCATGGTCGTAGGTTTTGTTTTGTCCTCTGGTGGAGTTATCTACCGCTATTAGACTTGCATTTGCCCATCTGTGATGTTGCTTGGCTTAACACACACTGCCGGACTAACTGGAGGTGTGTATATTTATCCACTGTGTACTGTGATCCTACCTTATTACCCCGGAACACACTTACACACAACTAGGTACGACTGCCACACAGTTTTACATGTCATAATGTAAGGTAGATATGTTGTTTGCATTTTACCAAGACTAGTATGCATCTACACCTTGTGTCGTGTTCTGCTATTTGTTCCGTGGATATAGCTGCTGTGATTACTTTCTCTTTCCCTATGTTTACCTTTCCTTCTACTCTTAAGAAAAGGGGTTTACCCCCCCCCCCGGGAAAAAACACTGCTCATGCCACTCTGACGGTTTCCCTCAGATTTTCTTATTCCAAGTGTGTGTGTGTGTGTGTGTGTGTGTGTGTGTGTGTGTGTGTGTGTGTGTGTGTGTGTGTTCATCCATACCCCAAATCTTCTTTTGAATCTCTCTCTTTCTCTGGGTCTGTACATTACTGGTGTTCCCCACTAAAGCCCCAAATCCAACTGTTAGCAAAAGTTAGCTATGACGACATTGCCTTTTTTTTTTTTATACTAGAAAATTTACGGATTCTGTCAAAATCTGACATATCCTACTCATGTATTAGAGAGATATCCATAGTGGTCTCCGAGTTTACTGTGATGCTATGTATATTACATATAATATTACAGCTCTGAAGCATGTAGCTTAAGTTAGTGGATGAAATATGGAAATATCTGTATAGGATTGAAACGCGTCTTTTCCTTAAAATCTTACAAATGCCATGCTGCTTACACTAGGATAGTTGGCATTTTTAGTTGTGTTTTTTTTTTGGCTAGCATAACGAGTCCATTACATTCAATAGTTGCCCTTAACCTATTTCTATATAACTATCAGGATGCTTGAACTGTGATCATCTTTTCGTAACTTTGCTCTGTACAATGTGCTTGGATGACCAAATTTCTTGTCATACATTTACATATTACAATGTTATCCACAAGTTTTGCACTAAGTAATGGGCCAGCTTCCACGAGCTTTACGGAATCTGGCCTAATATGGAAGAATGTTTCATAAATATTGATGTATTAAGCATTCCTGCTGTAAACATATAGCAGACATTAACTGTCAATTCTGAAGATATGTTCTGGCAAAATACACTAGGAAATATTACATGTACCTTTTGCCAACTCTTAAATGAAATCTAAAACCCCGAATAAAATGTGGAACAAGCTATGAACGAACACACATAGAAAAGTAGAGATCGCTACAACAATAAAGAACTGAAATTCAGTGAGCTTACACCACTCATCTTTCAATTAAATATGTCAGGTCATCAAGTTGAGCCAATTACTGAAGACGCTTTGGAAATAGAGTGTGACCATGAAGAAAATCCATACAAGTCACTCAGTGTGCGCCAATTACAAACTCCTGTAGTCTGTCTTCATGACCTCATCACTGTCAAATGTATTTGTACAGTGGATATAAAAAACAAGTGTACACACCCCCTGTTAAATGAGACTACAATAAATCATTTCAAAACTTTTCCCACCTTTATTGCAACCTAAAATGTGTACAATTCAATTAAAAACAAACAAATCTGTTAGGGGTCGCAACAGTGGATCACCTGTCCGCCTATGATTGGCAGTGGAGTTTCTACGGTGTAGAGTTGCCAGCCCGGCACTCAACCTTCCACAGAAGGAACACACTCACACCTAGGGCCAATTTAGAGTGTCCAATCCACCTACAGCACGTCTTTGGGATGTGGGAGGAAACCGGAGCACCCAGAGGAAACCCATGCACACTCCACACAAGAGGCACCCCAGCTGAGGATCGAACCGGAGAACCTCTTGCTGCGAGGCAGCAACGCTAACCACTGCACCACCATGGTCACCCTGTTAGGGAAAAAATATAAAAAAATAAAAAAAAAAAAAAAACGTACACAAAGCTGGTTGCATAATGAGCACACCCTTAAACTAATACTTTGTCAAGACATCTTTTGATTTAAATTACAACATTCAGTCTTCTTGGGTAGGTTCTTTGGTAGGAGTCTATCAGCATGGCACATCTTGACTTGACAACTCTTCCTTGCAAAAGCACTCCAAACTTGTCAAATTGCAAGGGCAACTCTTGTGCACAGCCCTCTTAAGTCACCCCACAGACTTTCTATTGGATTTAGGTCTGGGGCTCTGGCTGGGCCATTGTAAAACTTTAATTTTCTTCTGGCTAAGCCATTTTTTTGTTGATATGGATGTATGCTTGGGGTCATTGTCGTGTTGAAAGGTGAAATTCCTCTTCATCTTTCTAGCAGAGGGCTGAAGGTTTTGGGCCAAAAGTGACTGGTATTTGGAACTATTCATAATTCCCCCCACCTTGACTAAAGCCCCAGTTCCAGCTGAAGAAAAGCAACCCCAAAGCAGGATACTGCCATCACCATGCTTCACAGCGGGGATGGTGTTCTTTTGGTGATGCAAAGTGTTTTTGCACCAAACGTACCTTTTGGAATTGTGGCCAAAAAGTTCAACCTTGGTCTCATCAGACCATAACACATTCTCCCACACACACACACACACACACACACATCCCAAAAGCATGTGGGAAGAATGTATCGTTTTGCAAATTTTAGCTGGGCATGGATGTTTTTCTGTGTAAGAAAAGGCTTCAATCTTGCAATTCTACAAGATATGGAGAACATGGAAGATTGTGTTGCCACATGTAGTACACAACCAGTACTTGCCAGAAATTCCTGCAGCACCTTCAATGTTGCTGTAGGTCTCTTGGCAGCCTCTCTGACCAGTTTTCATCAGATCAATTTTAGAGGAATGTCCAGCTCTTTGCAACGTCACTGTTGTCCCACATTTTCTCCACTTTTTGAGGACTGTCTTCACTGTGTCCTATGCTAAATCCAATGCTGTGGAAATTTTTTGTACCCCTCTCCTGACAGATACCTTTCAACAACAAGATCCTTTTGATGCTTTGTAAGTTTTCTGTGAACCATGGCTTTTGCTGTAGCAGGCAACTGAGTAAATGTCAGGAAAATCCTACTATTACAGCTGAACTTTATTTGGGATTAAATTAAATTGATAGCAGGTGTGTACCCAAGAAGACAATGTTGTAATTAAATCAAAAGGTGCTTCAACAAAATATTAGTTTAAGGGTGTGTGCACTTGTACATTTTCTTTTATATGTTTACCCCCCAACAGATTTGTATTTCAGTTGAATTGTACAGGTTACAGGCAACATTAAAATGTGGGAAAAGTTTTTTTTAAATGATTTGTCATCTCATTTTTTTTATATCACATAACCTGACATTTTAACAGGGGTGTGTACACCTTTTATATCCACTGTACATTCATAACCTAACTTTAGGCTACTTCAAAGTTAAAAACAATGTAATACTGCATATAGTGTCAAAAAATTACTTACTGCAACAAATGTCCAAGCCGTAAATGTTCAAATGCTGCTCTGTGCCAGCAAGAGCCAACAATAAAACTCCATAATGGGACAGCAAAATAAATCCAAATGAAAACTCAAAGTAACTCCAAGACACACCCAAATGAAAACTCAACTCCAAGACACACCCAAATGAAAACTCAACTCCAAGACACACTAACTTGCCAAAACACCAAGCACTTCTTCTTTCTTAAACCCTATTCCAGGGGACTGTCAGTAATACAGTACATATGTCTCTACAGCCGATTGGTTGTCAGCAACAGTCTGTGCCGACTACTAGTAACACTTTAGGCTAGACAAGAAATGCCGCGAATCACGGAGTTTACAAAAAAAAAAAAAAAAAAAAAAGTGGGGAAAAACTATTTGAATCCAGCAAAACTGAAGGGTGTAGCTGATGGGTCAACTGCATAACGCTGTGGCCATTGGCAGTGGAACATATTTGGCATAACAAACAATACTGTGATTTTTAAAAGTCATGTAACTTTTTTTTAAAAATGGGAAACTACCTTTTTGTTAGCACTGCTCTGCACATACAAAAGCAGGGTATCTAGAGACCCTGTTTTTGTCTGTGTAGGAGTAATCATATTTTTTGTACAGTGAGGGGGCGGAGCCTAGATGGCTAACTGGTAACAGCAACTTTTATGAGCTCCACAATCTAGTACCAGAATTCAGGAAAAGAATCATTTTTATTTTTCAAAAGTAGTAAATTCTTAAGGAACTTCAATTCTATAAGAATACCAAATTTTATGCATTTTTAATCAAACTTTTCCTGTCAAACAAACAGGAGAGAACTTCTTCAATATAGAAATGAGCAACTCAAGTCTTCACACTCAAACTTCACTGAAAAAGGAAATTCAACTAATGTCTGCCACTCTACTTGAACTATCACTTAAAATGGACAGATTTACAGACAACCTTGAAAATCTGTCAGAAACAGACTGATGTCCTTAATGAAATCTTGCAGCAACAATAAAAAATATTGGATATGGAAACTTCTCTAAGGGACATAGATGAGAGACTCAAGATGAAACTCATTGTGAATCTCTTTTACAGCAGAAAACCTGGCTAATCAGTAAAATAGATTATTTAAAGAACAGAGAAAGGAGAAATAACATTAGAATTGTTGGTCTTCCAGAAAAAAACTGAAGGTGAGGACATTTAACTCTTGGTTTCCAGAAATATTAGACCTAAAGGAGGGTCTATCAAATGGTATAGAAAGAGCACACAGAGCTACAGGGAAACCTATTCCTTCTTCCAATATGCCTCCTAGATCTATTATTGTGAAACTCTTGTCTTATTTAGACAAAGAACTTGTTCTCAAATCTGCCCGGAGAGGTCATCCATGGTCATATAATAGAGTCAAATCAGATATGACAATGACTATTCAAGAGTCTTGGAACCAAGGAAAAAAAACTGGCCTTTTGTGAGATTTTTAAAACAAAATAATAAAGGCACAACTTGCTTTCCCTGCAAGAATCAGAATCCTTTATTCAAATGACATAAGAACATTCAACAATGTCGAAGAAGCTAGAACTTTCATCAAAAACTAAAATTTATATTCTTTTTGTACTTAATTTTTCTGTAAATTGTCTCTCTGAAATTTAGTAAGTGTGGAGCTTTTCTCCTCGGGCCTCTACTGAAAATGGACATATATCCAGCTAGACTAGCCCGGTTAACAAATGTAAAATAAAAAACATCATAACTGTAATTCCAGAAGACATGGATTGGTCACCTTCCACCACTTTAAAAAGAACCTCTGAGAAAAATAACTGGACTGATATGAGAAAGAAGAAACTGAAAACTGATCCTAGAAATTCTGGAGTCACTACTCTCAAAGCATCAACTAGGACTTGATTTCACTTCTAATCCTTCAAAAAGCATGTATTTTTTCCTACCATACACCTATAAGAATGTTTTCTTTCATTTTCTGTTTGAACCTTACTACGATTACATCTTATATTTCATATGTTTAGACTTCTCTAATAGTCCTTAATATAGCTACTTACTAAGAACCCATATAACAATAGCTTGTTCAAGCGACACCCTTGATTTTTGCTTCATTAGCCGCAATTAAACGTATGCTGTATGCATTTATACTTTATACAAGTCTTAATTTGAAATTTTTTTTTGATTTTTAAAAATGTATTATATTTTATAATTTAGACTTTAGTTACTACTCTTCTCAATTTTAGCGTTTTAACATTCCATTATGGACCGTTTGCTGTCACTCGTTTAAAATCGCCTCGAGCTAAAAAATGCCATCTCTTCTCTAAAATAGAATCTACATAATTAACATGGAAGCTCTCATCCCAAAATATAGGAATATGAATAATTAAATGTTTTTTTTGTTTTTATTTTTTATTTTACACAGTTATAGGTAGATTAAGCTAAATTAACCTCACCTGTTACCAAAATAACTCTTATACCATCTATTCCACACATTTATAGGTTCATACTAGGTTATCTGCCCGAGGGCATTTACAAGCCTAGCCCATCGTTTTGTGGCTTACGCCACCCCTTTAGTATGGGGAACTATACCCATTATTTTGCTGTGCCTCTGTCGAGCAGTGACACTGAGGTAATCCCTGGGGTATATCTGCGATCTCCCATCCATTGGTCAAGATTTCTCTTGAACAAGGCCAGCGAGGTGCTCTGCCTCACATGTTTTTTTGCACATGGATTTTGTTCCACAGCATAGGGAGTCTTTGGGTGATAAACCTTGACACGGCTATTAATAGGACGTGCTGGAGGGATAGATTCAAGTCTCCCGCCCTTGTGGCTCTGATGGATCTAGATTTTTTGAGGTGAAGCATATTCATCAAATCTGGGTTTGACATGGCCTTGTATGTTAGGCAAAGGTCACCTCTGAGCAAGCGGTAAGCGACTGAATAGAGCTGGAGTTCTTTCAGTCGGGCAGCATAGGACAGATTTTTGAGACCCTTTATCCTTTTGGTGAGGAACTTTTGTGGCCTCTCCAGCTGCTGCAAGTGTCGGGTCAGATACATTCCGAATGGGGCATTGTACTCAAATCATTGGTCTGATGAGTGATGAGTAAAGGGAGACTATGACCTCCCTTGATCTAGATGAGAATCCCTTCATGATAAGGTGGGCAATGTAGAAGGTCTTCCTAACTACTTTAGCTACATGGGTGTCGAATGACAGACTACTATCAACCTGGGTCCCCAGGTCCCTGATAACTTCTTCTGTGCTCAGTGGATTGCCACCTATTTGGTAGCTAGGGGTAACCTTGTTTTCCCGAAGGGTATGACTATGCATTTTTGGCATTTAACTTTAGGCCGTGGCTCTGGCACCAGTTATCCGTTTCTGTGAGACCCTTCTGAAGGATATCTGTGTCAGATGTGTTTTCTACTATGGCCCAGTTTGCAGTCATCTGCAAACTTTGTCAGCCATAACCCTCCTGTGTTTGCTTGTACTTCGGAAAAGTAGATGCCAAACAAGAGTGGGCCCAGGACTGAGCCCTGTGGGACACCACTTGTGACAGGCTTTGAGTCTGGCATGGCGCCAGCAACTCTGACCCTGTGGGTTCTGTCACTCAGCCAGTTTGCAACCCATCTTGCGATGTATGGGTTGACATTTAAGCTGATGAGTTTTTCAATGATACCCGAGTGGGGTATTGTATCGAAGGCCTTAGCCAGATCGAGGTAGGCTGTATGGACTGCCTTTCCCTCATCAATGGCTTTGGTGACGGTTTCGAAAAAGTCAACCAAGTTTAATAGGCATGATCTGCCTTTGACAAAGCCAAACTGGGTTGGATCCAAAGTCTGCAAATTCCCTATGTCTTTATTTATGAGGTCCATTATGATCCTCTCCATGGCTTTGCAGATAAGGCTTGTCAAGCTAATGGGCCGGTAATTTCCAGGGTCGGTGGAGGCGCCGCCTTTGTGAAGTGGGACCACAGTTGCAGTGCGCCACCTGGAGTGCGTATCCAGAGGTAAGACTTTGATTAAACAGCTGTCCTAGCTGTGGGTTTAATTCCTCATTGAGTTCATGGAGCACACAGCCGGGGACACATCAGGTCCCATGGATGCTGTGTTTTTTGCTTTGGAGAGAGCAGTTCTCACTTGGGCGCTGGAGATGTTTGGGGGGCTGCAATCGTTTGGTATAGATATCTCTCCTTTTGGAGATGCCGCATAAGTATATACAGCTTTATAGTTGCTACTGAAGAGAGCTTTCATCTCACAATCTCCGACTTCATTTGCCTATTCTGACTGATTAGTCTGTTTAGTAGAGGATTTTTTCTTTCATATTATTCATATACTAAATATTAATGTCTTCTAAGGTTAGAAAATGGTTTCAGTTTTTGGAAGGGTGCCTGTCTAGATCAGTTCATATTATACATCAGTGAGAGCACTGTACGGATAAACACACAGTCACTTTACTGTCGAGTCGTGCACTGTTTAGTTTAAAGTTGTATGTTTGGCTAGGCTAGTTTCTGAATTTAGAGATACAATAAAGAAGGTTCGATACATCTGCTAGACGAGGATAGACTATGCTGTGCGATGTATGTATTTGCAGTTATATCTGTCAGCTGCGCAAATTATGCTATGGGGAAGGCTGAAACTCCTTGAAAGTTGGTGGTGAACAGTGCCCGTTATGGGATTTGACAGGTTAGTCTACTGGATTGTTATATTTCGTGATTGCCTAGGATGGTGAAATTTCGTGATTGCCTAGGATGGTGAAATATGTGAACAAATTTGTCCTTGTTAGGTCATTAGAGAATTCTCAATGTAGTTGTGGATCTGTTGTTACGTGGTCTAATACACGGATACTTATTTCGAGTGCTTTTCCGTTGTCGGGGCAACAGATCCAATGCACTAGCAAGTGCTTGCAATGATCGCATAGCTGTTACATGAAGCAGTTATTCTGAACGAGAAAGATATTAACGTGCTGCAGAGTGTCTATTTTCTGTGAAAATGTGGACAGTTGAGGAGTATGCAGTAAATGTAAGTTAGTAAACTACATCTCAATTTTTTTATGAACAATAATCAAAAAAGGATGTCCGATTCAGGGTCTGTATCCCTCCATTTTATTTGGCTTGCCTAGATCTCCTGCGGTAATGGGATGGCAGTTATGCATTATGTGTTGTGTAGTAGCTTGCTATGAGTGAATGCGGATGTGTGTGGTGCTTACAGGTAGACTGTTAGTGGTTCTTGGGGTACTCTATTCTAGAGCTTCTTCCGTTTAAACGGCCAATGTGCCTTGGCTTGGAGATGGAAGCTTTAGAGCTGGAAATCTGCTCAAATTGGTGCGCATGAGTGCAGCAAATAGGGTAGGTGGTCACACTGTTCTGGCGTTTTATTGCTTTATAGTTGTGCGGTTCAACTCGTGTGGATGTCCATTCGAAAAAATTGATCTTCTCCTACCTATACCTCTTAACCAACGCAAATTTTGTTTTGGATTTTAGTTGAGCCTCTTAACATGTCATGATAGTAGTGACTTAAGATGAATGTCATTCTATATTTGAAAGTTATAAACTTGTACCATTCAGAACATGCATGTTAACTCAGTCCCCTATCCTGTCAGGTTAATAGATGAAGTGTCTCAGATTATTTTTAAATTTGCACTCAATTTTTTGGCTATGTATAAAGCTGCTAATTCCTACTATTGTAATGCCGCTAGCTTCTAGCACCCTGCATACAGCTGTTTTCACAACAGATTTTTGTTCTCGATTTACATCAGTTATGCACCTCAGTAACGTCTCTATATATAGTTATGTCATCAGTTTAGGTTCTCTATAGCCAGTACTATATGCCTAATTTGTAAGTAAGTGAGGCTGGTGAGTCTTTAATGTTGGCTGTGGTTTTATCCAGTATCTTAACGTAGTAGGAAAGAAGTGTGTGTGGTATTCACATCACCAGCAGTGATCACAGTTTTTCTTGCAACACACATCCTATGAAATAACAAAAGCATTTAGTGTAAGAAGTGACAGGAGACAGTCTAAACTAACTACAGCAGATGATTAATGGCTAAATTTGCTTCCTTTTTTGTTGAGTCTTTCGGCTTTTCCCTGGTTAGGGGTCATCACAGCAGAACTCCGGTCCGCTAATGATTGGTAGTTGATTTTTACGTGCAGAGTTACCAGCCCTGATGCACAACCTTCAACGAAGGTATGCCCATTCACGCATGTCTCCATGCAGAAGACGCTCTAGCTGAGAATCGAACCAGACAGCATCTTACTGTGAGGCGATAATGCTACCGCAGCACCACTGCTTCCTATTTAAAACTATAGACAAGATTAAATGCATAGTACGCAGAAATGAACTTTCAAGTATAGATTCTTAGTTGTAATTTGCAAACATATAATATAAGCTATTTGTTTAGTTAAATTTCTGATCCAGATTTCTCTATGGGTTATGTTTAGCAAATTTGAAATGGGTTTTAAGAATATTTACCTTTAAGATGGCAATAAATAATAAAGATATGCATAACAACTCAGTAGAAATATGAAATTCTAGAGAATATAAATTGCTATAATTCTTGAATAAGATGCTTATACTTTCAACTATACACAATACTTCATATCTTTTTGATTTGTGTAAATTCATAACACTAGTACTGACTACTTGTATTCAATAACTCAAGACATTTTCTTTGCGTATAGTATGACAGAACTAATACAGAATTTTGATTCAGGATTGACTGCGCTGTTAATCACTGCCCAAAAAGAACGCAAGTAATATTATTCATAACTTTGTGAACCAGTACATTACTAACTTTATTATGCTTGTACTAATGAATATTGAGGAAATCTGTGGCTGCTGATTGCTGATTTATAATAGTTCTTCAAATGTCCTACTGATAGTTAAAAATGAAATTCTTTAAGCAACAGAAATAATGATGCTTTACATCTAGTGTACTTTGTTCTGTTATGCTTATCCACAGAGTAATTTTATAACCTAAACATGCCAGAAATGAAATAGGATAAATATTTGTATTTTAGTAAGTGTGATGCTTTTATTTTTTTAGATTCATAGATTAGTACTAGGCTAACTGCCCTTGTGGGCCATTTTCAGCCTAGCCAGTTACCTCATGTGAGAAACAAACCCTACACCTTCTGTTTGTAAGGTAAACATATATCTGGCATGCTTCATTGAGTTTACTGTGTGTAACTTGATTATATGCTATATTATTTAAATATTAAAAGTTTATAAGTTTAATTCCCACTATGTTCAAAACTATAGTCTTTTTATAGTATAGTAGACTCAAAAGACAGAAGGGATTTTCTTCGTCATCGTTTGATACTTAATTTCAACTCTAGTAAATTAACTTACTTGAACTAACTTTGCTAATGGCTAGTACATTCTTTAATTTGAAATAGTTAAGGCATTGACAAAGTAGATAATATGGAAAATGTATGCATTTATGGATTATTTATGCATCTGTGTATTACTAATCTAGGACTATTTTATTTGGTTACAGTATTTAGCATTAAATAGGATTCATCAATCATTATACCCATACTTTTCTACTTTGAATATTTTACAACTTAGAATTAATGTTTCTATTATATGAAATATTCCTTTGTTCTATACACTTACAATTACTTAAAATTGTACTTGCTCCCATTAACAATTGTTTTGAATAAGCTGCTTCTACTACATCAGTTTCACATCGGTTTCCTTTATGTATTACTAATTTCATCTAATCATTCAATTCTAGCAAAAGTGGACATATAAATTAGTTTTAGATCTCCTATTAACTCATACTGGAGCTCAGACATTATTGTTGTTAATCACTTTTTGTTCGTCATGAAGGTAAATCTGTTTGAGCTTATATGTTCACTCAGATTAGAAGTGCATGTTACTTCATGTTGGTTAAAGTTTTTAATAAATTCTTTATTAATATGGTTACTTTTACTTATTTTTTGTTCAGTATTCAAAATTTTCATTTTAAAATCGGCCTCTCTCTAATAAACTTTTATACAATTTGTTAGAGAGAGAACTAACCTATTTCACACAATTTTTTTCTAGATAAAGTTACACTCGTTACCAGTCAATACCAAACATGAAAACTTCAATTAACTCACAAGAAAGTCACACTTGATGGATTTAACCTTGCTATCCTTAAATGTTAATGGATTAAACAATCCAAGGAAAAGACCCAATTTACTTAAGATACTTGAAACCAAATAAAATTCAGGTTGTATTTATTCAAGAATCCCATCTAAAATCAGAGGATAACTAATTGGAATATATAAATCTATCTTGCTCATCATACAAGAAAAAAAACAAGAGAAGTTTTAATACTTTGGGGGAAAAAACATTATCATTCCACAAATTATTTATAAGTATGAGGACAAAGGTCTTATATCAACTGTAATAAGATTTAATAATAGAATATGGACACTTGTCAACACCTACTGGTTTCCTAGTATGGGGACAGGAACGGTTAGGAAACATTTAGAACTAATTAACACAGTTTATAAGGGTATTTTGACTCTAGGGGGGAGACTTCAATTGTACTTTAGACATTTCTGAAACCTCGAATAAAAAGCACTTCCGTCCTACTTCTCTAGGAAAAGCTCCAAGAAATTGGTGTGAGAACCTAAATCTAATTGACACCTACAGTTATAAGACCCTAACTCACTATCCTTTTCTCAAAGATTATAGATTTGGCACTCAAACCAGAATTGATAAATCTTGAGATACATAAAAATAATTAACTTTTCTATATTCCCTTGCCCCTTTTCAGATCATAATTCAATTATTTTAAAACTTAAAATCGATTTTAAAAAGGTTGAACTTCACAACATGGATACCAGCATACATCACCAAACTACCACAATTTAAGCCATGGTTAGATCACGAAATTCAAAACTTTGACATTAACCAAATGATATATGTTTGACAATTCTCTGTGATACACTAAAAGCTTACTTATTTGGTAAAATTCTAGCTTGGTTTAAAAATGAGACTACAGAATGGGAATCGGAATTTCATAATATCCAAAATAAGCTTATAATTACCAATAAAGATAATTCACAACATCCAAAAACAAAAAAGAAAACCATTACAGACATATAACAAATACAATGAAATATTAACTCATAAAACAAATTTGGCATTAGAAAAACTAAAAATCAACTCGCACTCCATGTCGCCCAAACATCTACACAATCTTTCAATGAGAGTTAAAAGACACACCTCGGATAACAATATTACAAAAATCATTCATGAAGGTAAAAATAAAATGATATCAGACAGTGATATTCTTGAAGCCTTTAAATATCATTACTCTGACCACCAACTCAATAATTCAGCACAATTTCAACATATAGATGTAGATAAAGTTTACTTAAAATAAATAAAATTCCAGAAAAACTAAAATCTCAGATCTTAAAAACAAATTTATCTTAAAGTATTAGTTTATAAAATTAAAGAAAGCAAAGAACTCAATAATTCAGCACAAGAAGGACACTCAGCAAACTTGGAGCTACAATATATAACATTAAGTATCCTGGTTTTTGTTTATTTTGTTCTTTATTTCTTTGTTGTTTATAGCACTTTGTGTACTGTGTATTTTTTCTAGCTAGTTTCACTGTGTGTGAGGTATTAACTGGAAATTGTCCACCCTTATTAAGCATCTGTTGGGTTGTTTGTTTATGATAACTTGTTGCAGTTAAACTCTTTTTTTCTAGTGGCTCCTTTAGCTGTTTAAAACTTTCATTTAAAGGCTCACTGCTGCTTTTCAGCTGGGAGTAACACTTCTGCAGTTTGTTTCCCACCTTCCCTCCCTGTTGGTATAGTGTTTTTTATAGTTGGTGGCTTTGCAGTTGCCCGCCCCTAGTGTAAATTTGATCTGGGACCCTCCTCCCAGTCTAGCGTCATTACCTCATTCTACCCAGTACAGGGAGAGCATTTGAGAAGGCCAATCAGCTTAGTTTCTGCTACTCCTTTCTCTCTTTCCTTTCTCTCTTTCAAAAAAAAAAAAAAAAAAAAAAAAAAAAAAAAAATATACTGTATTTGTGTTTTTTCTTACTTTATTTTGCTCTTGCGTCATCTTAAAAGTACTCAATTGTATTTATTACTGCTTGGTGTAACTCATTGTAAGCCTTTTAGTTTAAGCACCTGGGCTTCAGACCAGTTTTACATTAGGAAGGTTTGTGGTCTGCACTGTAGTGGCAGAACAGGTAGCTTACATCCTTCTAAGTTGGGAACTGCTGATTGAGGGCTCAGTGTCTGTTATTCTAAAAGTGTATTAATTCTGGTTTAAGCACTTGGGCTTGAGGCCAGTTATTTTACATTAAGAGGGTTCGTGTTCTGCACTCTTGTGGGAGGAGAGGCTGGACTCTGTCCTTCTGAGCTGGGAATTTCTGGTTAAAGCTTATAGTGCCTGCATATTTGAACTGCTTCTTACTGAAATTGGTACACCTCGTTTGGCATAGACTAGATCCAGACCTGCTGAATCTAGCTTTGTTTGTATAACTTGAGCACTAATCCAGGCATTTTTAAAGTATTCAGTTGTATTTATTACTGCTGGTAGTAACTTGATTAAAGTGTAGCTATCATTTCTAAGTCTTTTGGATTAAGCACTTGGGCTTCAGACCAGTTGTTTTACATTAGGAAGGTTTGTGGCCTGCACTGTGGTGGCAGGACAGGCAGCTTACATCCTTCTAGGTTAGGAACTGCTGATTGAGAGCTCAGTGTCTGTTATTCTAAAAGTGTATTAGTTCTGGTTTAAGCACTTGGGCTTCAGGCCAGTTATTTTACGTTAGGAAGGATTGCGGTCTGCACTCTTGTGGGAGGAGAGGCTGGACTCTGCCCTTCTGAGCTGAATAAGCGACTTTTCTTGATACTAATTATAATTTTGTTGCTTTCCACATCTGAATACCTAGCGACTGTATTTCGCCTGCCTTTCTGTTACACTGAAGCTGGTTTTACTGCATTTAACTTAATATTGCACTTGGAATCCTTGTTTGTTACTATTTGACTGTATTTGTAGCAAATTCTTCTGTGTAAGCTGTAGTAGCTGATTCATAGCATTTATAAGTGTTTGCTGTACCTGTTTCTGCCTGTTCTGTGAAAAAAAAAGAAAAAAAAGAAAAAAATATCTCTTGTTTTTCCTGCTTTACTAGTTTAGTCCAGTTTCAGAGTTGCTGATTCCTGGGCTTTGGTTGTAGTTCCTGTGTACTGTTTCCTTGCCTTATTTTGGGAGAGGAAGTTACCTTGCTTACCAGTGGGAGTGGGAAGCATTGAGCTGCCTTTTGTCCAGTTTTGTGAGGTTTCAGCCAGTAACTAGTAGTTTATTGGTCGTTTTGGGCCAGTTTCTAGCTTTTTCCAGCCCCCTGGTATAAAAGCTGTAAACGCGTTAGCCTTGATTTAGCGAGCTGCCACTGTTGCACACTAGGGCAGCGCCCGGTTAGGCAGGTTTAAACTATTCGGGCTACCTAAAGTCCACTCTTCAAATTTTCCCTTAAAACTACCTTCCTCGAACTATACTACTGATCTAATCAGCTTATCCTATAACTAAAAAGATCATCTCCACTTGACTCCAAGTAGACTATTCTCTATCTGTTAAACCTAGCACTTGCTCCTACAGTACTTATTACCTTGATACGGCACTCTTGTCATAGATAGTACCCCAAAAAGGTAACCCCCCATTTCTCGGTCACCCACGTCCCCTGAATCTTTTTTAAAGTTTTTTGTCTATCCTTCTAGCATGTCGAGGGATCAGTTGCTAGTGTCCTCTCCTGCTCAGCTGGTGAACCTGGGAATACTGAGGCAATGTTACAATTGCCTCATGTACACAGACAACCCTCTCCTCCTCCCACAAAACACAAATACATGCGAGAGATGCAACTATACGGCCAAACTGGAGGCTGAGCTCTCTCAACACAGGACTGGCAAGACCAGTCAGGAGGAGAAGGTTACCACACACACTATAGACCCAGTCTCACATAGCACCATTACAACCTCAAATCATACACATAAACACACAAAGACATACTCGGAGGCTCTGATCAAAAATCTACCAAAACAGCAGAGGCCACCAAAGCAGACACCCAAACAACCACCACCTCAGAACACAACACCTGCAACACATAGACCTCACAGTCAGAGTGTCAAACAGTCACAGCCCTTAAGGCCAAACACAATGCCAGACACACTAGTCATTGGTGACTCCATAGTCAGACACACTGATGTCCCGCTCACCAGACTGAGTAAGGAGAAGGTCACAGTAAGCTGCCTGTCGGGCGCTAGAATCCGCCACATAACGCAAGCACTCAGGTCTCTCAACAGCAAGTACAAATATGACTCAGTCATTGTCCACGCTGGTGTAAACGACCTGAGACGAACCTCCTTGGACTACATGAAAAGAGACATTGAGGAGCTCTCTGACTATGTAGCCCAGGCAGGTATGACCCTGACCTTGAGCAGTATCCTACCTTCACCAAGAGTGATGCCACAATACAGAGATAAGATGATCAGCTTTAACAATTGGCTTAAACACTGGTGTCATTCAAAGGGGATCCAGTATCTGTCTGCCTGGGATGACATGCTGGACAAGCCACGCTGCTTCGCAAGGGATGGCTTGCACCTGTCACCCTGGGATTCGGATATTGGCAAAGGCTCTTGCCACCCCCATAGTGCCTTTTTAGGCAAGGCTCAAATTCTAAACCTACCACCCTAGAACACAAAAAGGAAAAAACTAAGGGTAATGCTGCTCAATGCCAGAAGTCTCAATCTCAAAATGCACCTTCGAGGCCCTTCTCAGTATGGAGAACATCGATGTCTGTGCTGTGACAGAAACCTGGTTCAAGGCTCCTGAGAGCACCCCAGCTATCAGGTTTTACCTCATATCATGCGTTCCGGCCCCAAAATCCGGACAATACCAAGAAAGGAGGGGGGGTATCCATATTCATTAAGGACACCCACACCTCAAGACTGGTGGCAACGCACGATGCATCAGAGACCATCCAGGTGCAATTAACCATAGGCAAGACTGCTCTGCAAATTGTAGCATGTTACAGGCCACCCTCACAAACTCAGGAACCTCACATGGCCTTCCTGAAAACACTAGAGGGATAAATGTATCACCAAACACCATCATACTAGGTGACTTCAATTACCCTAATATAGACTGGGAACACTACTCAAGCCCAAACACCCTAGCCCAAAAGTTCCTGGAATTCATAAACTCAAATGCCATGGAACAACTAGTCACCATCCCCACAAGAGGAGATAACATACTTGATCTCATCATCACGAACATGGGAGCACAATGTTCAACACCGAAAGTATACCCCTCACTGGTGTGATCAGATCACAAACTAATCTCGCTGGAGGTCCTCATCCCACCCCCCCCCAAAAAAAAAGACCACAGTAAAGAAATTCTCAAAAACCGACTTCACACTTCTAAAGACTAGTGTGGGTTCCTTTTAGGGCCCCGAGCTGGTGGAAAACAGTACTCAAGCCGCTGAATCACTTACAGACGCCTTCTACCAGCACCTGCAGGACTGCATGGATAAGGCAATCCCAAACAAAACAAAGACTCTTAGTACCAAAGGCAAGCGTCCAGTCTGGTGGACCCCAGCCATAAACAAACTCTACAATAAAAGGAGGAAGCTACTACAAGATACAGCAAAATCCTTAAAAGGTAAGACACCCTTGATCACTATAAGTAAAAACTAAGAGCTCTCATAAAATCATCCAAAGCAAATTTCGAGAGAAAAATAGCTAAAGACTCAAAAGACAATCATAAGGCCTTCTTTAGCTATGTTAGACACCTAGGAGGAAACTCCCAGATATGCTCAGAACTAGTTCAAAATGATGTGAAGATTACTGATCCTACAGACATTGCCAACATACTGGCTGACAGGTTCAGTGCAAACTTCTCCCCTCCCCAAAGGAGAGATATCTATACCAAACGATTGCAGCCCCCAAACATCTCCAGCCCAAGTGAGAACTGCTCTCTCCAAAGCAAAAACACAGCATCCATGGGACCTGATGGTGTCCCCGGCTGTGTGCTCCACGAACGCAATGAGGAATTAAACCCACAGCTAGGACAGCTGTTTAATCAAAGTCTTACCTCTGGATAATACTCCAGGAGTGGCGCACTGCAACTGTGGTCCCACTTCACAAAGGCGGTGCCTCCACCGACCCTGGAAATTACCGCCCATTAGCCTGACAAGCCTTATCTGCAAAGCCATGGAGAGGATCATAATGGACCTCATAAATAAAGACATAGGGAATTTGCAGACTTTGGATCCAACCCAGTTTGGCTTTGTCAAAGGCAGATCATGCCTTTTAAACTTGGTTGACTTCTTGAAACAGTCACCAAAGCCATTGTGAGGAAAGGCAGTCCATACAGCCTACCTCGATCTGGCTAAGGCCTTGATACAATACCCCACTCGGGTATCATTGAAAAACTCATCAGCTTAAATGTTAACCCATACATCACAAGATGGGTTGCAAACTGGCTGAGTGACAGAACCCACAGGGTCAGAGTTGCTGGCGCCATGTCAGACTCAAAACCTGTCACAAGTGGTGTCCCACAGGCTCAGTCCTGGGCCCACTCTTGTTTGGCATCTACTTTTCCAGTACAAGCAAACACAGGAGGGTTATGGCTGACAAAGTTTGCAGATGACTGCAAACTGGGCCATAGTAGAAAACACATCTGACACAGATATCCTTCAGAAGGGTCTCACAGAAACGGATAACTGGTGCCAGAGCCACGGCCTGAAGTTAAATGCCAAAAATGCATAGTCATACCCTTTGGGAAAAACAAGGTTACCCCTAGCTACCAAATAGGTGGCAATCCACTGAGCACAGAAGAAGTTATCAGGGACCTGGGGACCCAGGTTGATAGTAGTCTGTCATTCGACACCCATGTAGCTAAAGTAGTTAGGAAGACTTTCTACATTGCCCACCTTATCATGAAGGGATTATCATCTAGATCAAGGGAGGTCATAGTCTCCCTTTACTCATCACTCATCAGACCAATGATTGAGTACAATGCCCCATTTGGGATGTATCTGACCCGACACCTGCAGCAGCTGGAGAGGCCACAAAAGTTCCTCACCAAAAGGATAAAGGGTCTCAAAAATCTGTCCTATGCTGCCCGACTGAAAGAACTCCAGCTCTATTCAGTCACTTACCGCTGCTCAGAGGTGACCTTTGCCTAACATACAAGGCCATGTCAAACCCAGATTTGATGAATATGCTTCACCTCAAAAAATCTAGATCCATCAGAGCCACAAGGGCGGGAGACTTAAACCTCGACACGGCTATTAATAGGACGTGCTGGAGGGATAGATTCATTACCCAAAGACTCCCTATGCTGTGGAACAAAATCCCGGTACATGTGAGGCAGAGCACCTCGCTGGCCTTGTTCAAGAGAAATCTTGACCAATGGATGGGAGATCGCAGATATACCCCAGGGATTACCTCAGTGTCACTGCTCGACAGAGGCACAGCAAAATAATGGGTATAGTTCCCCATACTAAAGGGGTGGCGTAAGCCACAAAACGATGGGCTAGGCTTGTAAATGCCCTCGGGCAGATAGCCTAGTATAAACCTATGAACCTATGAACCTATATAGATGTAGATAAAAAGTTTACTTAAAATAAATAAAATTCTAGAAAAACTAAAATCTCAGATCTTAAAAACAAATTTATCTTAAAGTATTAGTTTATAAAATTAAAGAAAGCAAAGGTAAAAACCCCGGGATAGATAGAATTATAATGGAACTATACAAGTTCCTCCGTCAGCCATCTCAATTTTCCATAACACCTTAACTGCAATTCAAACAGATAATTTAATTCCTCCCTCTTGGAAATATTCTTTAATCAGTTCTATATTAAAAGAAAATAAAGATCCAAAACAATATAGTTCCTATAGACCAATTTCTTTGCTAAACAATGACTACAAGATATTTGTATCCATTCTTGTAAATGGAATTAAAAAATCCTTAACACATTATAAATTCTGATCAGTCTGGTTTTATTTACAATAGGCACACTTAACGATAATATTTTAAGAATACTGTCCCTTATCGACATTTTAAATAGGGACCGTCGAGAAGCTCTTCTAATAGCTCTTGATATTGAAAAAGCTTTTGATACGCTGAAATGGGATTCTCTTTAAAGCTTTAGAAATTTTTGATTTTCCATCTCATTTCATTACTTAGATTAAAAAAAAAAAATTCAATATAAAAATAATCTTGCGTATGTAAAACTAGGCCCTTTTACTTCAGAACCCATTAAAATACTCAAAGGTACAAAAGCAAGGCTTGTCCTCTGTCGCCCATTTTATTCGCTCTTGCAATAGAAATAGTTGCTATTACATTACGCCAAAACACAAAAATTAGAGGTATAGACATTTATGATCAATTTAATTTCAAAATAATGCTCTTTGTGGACGATATACTTTTAACTCAAGTGTCTCAAAAATCTCTCAAATAGTTAGACTAAAAGGTTTTCTGATAGCTCAGGTTTACGTATAAGTGAATCAAAATCTAATTATGTACATTTAAATGTTGTTGTGTCTTTCGGCTTTTAGGGGTCGCCACAGCGGAACTCCAGTCCGCTGATTGGCAGATGATTTTTACATGCTGAGTTGCCACGCTAACGCACAACCTTCAATGAAGGTACGCCCATTCACGCATGTCTCCACACAGAAGGTGCTCTAGCTAAGGGTCGAACCGGTCAGCGTCTTACTGTGAGGAGACATTGCTACCGCAGCTCCACCACAGCAGATTAATTATATATATTTAAATAAAAAACAAAAATTGTCATAATTCCAGTCCATTTAATAGGAAAACAGGTCTCTTCTATAAATTACCTAGGAATTATTACAGGTGACAATATTAATAACACTATCTACAAATTATAAAAAAATCTTAAATACCATAGAACTACTCTGTGATAAACGGAAGAAGTTATTTCTAAAGTTTGAAGATAGACTTCAATTAATAAAGATGGTATTACCAAAAATAAACTATATAGCTCAAGCCATTCCAATGCTACCCAATAAATTATTACAATAAATAAGATTCTTTTAAATTTTCTTTGGTTCCCTAAACGAAACAGGATAGTCTATGCTAATCATATTAGACCCTGGGAAATTGGAGGAATTAATTTTCCAGACTTTGGGACATATATTAAGGCTTCTATATTCAAAATGGTTTTCAATTGGATAGACCAAAATTTTCATCAGCTTGGAAATCCCTTCATAGTTCTATTTTTTTAAATAAGAATAGACTCACAAAAATTACTCTTTCAAAATGATCAAATAAATAAATTTTGGAAAATATTAATTTACAATTTAACATTTTGAAACCCACCAACTCAGTCTTCATAAACTACATTTATAACTCATTTAGATATTTCATAAACTCAAACTTGGGACATTAAATTATGGTGGGACCTCTTAATTCCTTTCAAAATAACTAAAACACCTTCCCAACAAATTACATGAAAACATTATAAATAATTGGGAACTAAAAAGAATTACCTGTTGGCAAGACTGTATTGGGAACTCATCAGTCTTAAACATACAACAAATAATAAACACCTTTGATATTCCAAATTCAGATTGGCTTATACTTCAAAGCTATTTCATGCTTATACAGAATCAATAATTCCTCCTTTAGTTCTGAACCAAAATTAAATTTCCATTATCCAAGAAATGATTTATAATCATAATTGGTCTAATTTAACATCAATGCTCTATAAAAGCTTGATCTACAGTCTCTAGTCTTGGTTTTGCTAGGGATGGCACAATCCATGCATCCTTGTAGGTGCTCAGAGTGCACGTGTAAAGGTTTCTGCATATTGGGCAGCGTTATCCTTTAGCGTGGGGGCTGTGAAACTTACCGCCTCTGTCTTAAGTAAGGAAGTTTGCTTTAGAAAAGTTTTTTTTACTGTGGTTTCCTTAGTTGGGGGTGGTGGTGGGGTGGACCTCTGGTGTGGAACACCTGTTACCCATGTTTGTGATGACCAGGTTCAATATGTTTTCACCTCTGGTAGGGGAGTTTACCAGCTGATCCAGGGCATTTTGAGTTGATGAATTCCAGGAAGCGTTAGGCCTGAGAGTTTGTACTCTAGTAGTTTTCCCAGTTAATGGTAGGGTAATTGAAATAGCCCAGTATCAGGTAAAAATGAATAAACTCAGAACCCAGGACTGTCAGTTGTGGAGGAGGAGGACCTGGCGGGGGGGACACAAGAATGTCATAGCTCCATAAGCAGATAAAGTGCTCTCCACTGCATCAAAGGCAGGAGGTAAGGTCTAGCCCAAAACCACCTTCCCAGGGCACCTCAGGAAATCCCCATGACCCTGCCTTGAAAACAGAAGTCATAACTAAGCCAACACTAAAGCCCTGAAGAGGAAGGGAGAGCCAAGACAATCTTCTAGCCGAACCCCTACACCTGCCCCTCAGATCCTGCACCGCAGCTACGACTCAGAGATCCCTCCAGCTCCAACATACTCAGCAACAGATGGATAAGAGAAGAAGCAGGGTCAAAAAAAGGCCAAGTCTTCAGATCTGATATGGAGCAACCTATCTCTGATTCCTGAAATGGAGGAATAGACTAGAATAGAGAGACAAAGAGAGTCAGAGAGGTGCAGAGAGAGACAGAGAGACAGAGAGACAGAGAGAGAGAGAGCCAGGATAGCTCCAAACTGAATCTGGATCCTGAAAAAAATCTAACCATCATGTCCACATCAGCTTCAGAAAAGCTGCTGGTAGACCACAGGATGAAGTGGCAGCTGGAGGTCTAGAAGCACTGCATGGTGTGTCCTGTAGAAACAGGGAATGCAACCTCGATGGTATCAGCTCTGGAGAACATCTTGGCTGTCTACAACCAGGGCACTTTGCTAAAAAGAGAATGTCAGAGCAGAGTCAGTGGACAGAACTGGAGATTTAAAAACTTTTACGTGTGCAGCCAAAAGAGGTGAGCAATTGGGAGAGAGCTTCCTCAACTCCTTAGACTTTTCTCCTTTACATTTCTCTACCAGCTTCTTAGCACAGGGGGAAGGTCTAGATACTAAACAGAGGAAAGTGACGGCAGCAACCCTTTCTCCACAAATTTATTCCTACATTCGACTAACGCTCTATGGTTAAATCCTGCACAAATCTCAGTCAACATCAATATGCCCAGCTCCAAGACAGTATACACACTCCAAATGAGCGTCAGAAATAGGATCTTATGCCCACAAGAACATTTCTAAAACTCTGTGGGTTTATCAGACATGGAAGCAGTAAAAGAACAGCACAAGCAGCAGATATACAGTAGAAAGGGAATAGAATACCAGGAACAGCAAGAAGAACTCTCTAAACTACAGAAGAGAAATACCAACAATGGCAATAACACTACTAAAACACTAAACAGGCCAAAAAAAAAGTGAGAAACGGAGCGCGCGCGCACACACACACACACACACACACACACACACACACACACACACACACACACACTAAATAGTGGGACAAAACTGAATAAAAAAAAAACATATATATGGATATGTATAATATAGGAAGAGGTATATCTAAGAAATAGTGAAGACACAAAAGACAAACTACCAAAGACAAAATACGTAACTTATCTGAACTCTAGCCTGAGCCACATTAACCATGTCCAATCACTGAAAGCGACAAACAGGATTTCACGTAATATGGAGTTGGAAGGGATTATGTGCAAGAGGAAGCGCTTCAGCTATGAATCCAAAGCCTGAAAAATGAGTGGCCGGACTCTGATCTGAAGTCATAGCTGAAGCCAAATGATTGAACAGCAGACGAAAAAGCCAACAGCAGATCTAGTATCTCCACTAAAAACAGTATTAGTGAGGCGATATGTCCACAGATTATGCTTACAAAGATGCAAACAGGCATATCTAGGAATACTACCCATCTCTATTCATAGGTAGGTACTAGGCTATCGGCCCAAGGGCCTACGTAATCCTAGCCAACACAGTTCCCTGGCTTACGCCACCCAAGAAAGTTATTTTCCTGTGCCCCTGTCGAGCAGACACACAGACGTGATCCCCGGGGTGCATTTTCCATTTCCCATCCACTCAAAGATTTTTCTTGAAGAGTGCCAATGAAGAACTTTGCTTGACACAGATTGGTAGCCTGTTCTAGAGTATGGGAAGTCTCTGGGAGAGATCTATCCCTCCAGCATGTCCCGTTTATTGTGGTGACAAGGTTTAGGTCCCTAGAGCATGTAGCTCTGAGGGATTGGGATTTCTTTAGGTGTAGCATGTCCAACAGCTCTGGGTATGACACAGCTTTATGTGTTAGGCAGAGATCACCTCGGAGTAGGCAATATGCTACGGAGTAAAGCTAGAGTTTTTTTGAGGTGGTCAGTGTAGGGCATTTGTTTGAGGCCAATAATCCTCTTTGTGAGGTACTTCTGTGGCCATTCCAGCTGCTGCAGATGTCTTGCGAGGTACATTCCAAAAGGAGCATTGTACTTTATAATGGGTCTAAGGAGTGTCGAGTAGAAGGGAATAATGACCTCTTTTTTTCCTGGATGAGAACCCTTTTATGATGAGGTGCGCCACGTAGGACTTCCTGACTACTGTGGCAATGTGACCATCAATGGAGAGACTACTGTTCACCTGGATCCCAAGGTCTCTTATCACGCATTCAGTACATTGCTGCCTATATGGTAGTTCATGGGTACAGAGAGTTTTTACCAAAGGGGATGACACTGCTCTTTTTGGCATGGAGCTCGAGGCCATGGCTCTGACACCAGGCATCTGTCTCAGTAAGGCCCTTCTGTAGGATGGCCACATCATTTGGGGACTTTACTATGGCCCCTAGTTTGCAGTCAGAGGCTGTGTTAGCCTGGTATCTACTTCGCTGAAGTACAAACAGGAGAGGTCCCAGGACAGAACCCTGTGGTACTCCACTTGTCACTGCTTTCAGGTCAGATTTGGAGTCTGCAACTTTTACAATGTGGGTTCTGTCAGTGAGCCAGTTGGCAACCCATCTTGTGATGTAGGGATTTATACCTAGTTTAATGGGTTTAGCTATAAATTCCAGAGTGCGGGATGGTGTCGAAAGCCTTGGTGAGGTCAAGATAGGCTGTGTGAACCATCTTACCCTCATCTACAACTTTGGGGACTGCCTCAAAGAGGTCGATCAGGTTCAAGAGGCATGATCTACCTTTCACAAACCTGAAATGGGTGGGATCCAGAGTTTGGAGGTTACCAATGTCTTGTTTAGGAGTTCCATGATGATACGTTCCATGGCCTTGCAGCCCAGGCTCGTCAGGCTAATAGGTTGATAGTTCCCGGGATCAGTGGTGGCTCCACCTTTGTGGAGTGGGATAACTGTTGCTGTGCGCCACTCAGTGGGCACAAAGCCTGATGCAAGGCTATTATTGAACATGGTGCTTAAGTGGGGAGCCAGTTCGTTCTGAAGTTAGTGTAAAACGCAGCCTGGGATGTTGTCCGGTCCCATGGATGCTGTGTTTTTGGCTTTAGAGTGTGCAGCTTTTACCTGCGTAGTTGTGATTACAGGGACTCTGCATTCTTCCTGTATAGATATGCGCCCTTTAGGAGGTGAGAGGGGGGTAAAGTTAGCACTGAACCCATCTGCCAGGATGTTGACAATATCAGTTGGTTCTGTAATTTTCTTGCCTTTGTGCTTGTAACTCAGAGCAGATCTGGATGTTGCCATAGAGATTCTTGACAGCTATAGAATGCTTTGTGGTTGTCCTTGGAATTGGTGGCAATTTTGTTTTGGTAGCCAGCTTTGGAGGATCTTATACGGGATATCAGCTTCTTACTGAGGCTGACCAGAGAGCTCCTCCACTCATGGGATTTTACTCTCTTTTGCAACAGTTTCTTCCTTCTGTTGTACAGTTTATTTAATGCAGGGGACCACCAAATTGGCTTCCCTTTTTTGGAAGATAGAGTCTTGCTTCCGTTTGGGATAGCATGATCCATGCACTCGTGTAAGTGCTTAGAGTGCATTTGTGTAGGATTCAGCAGTTGTAACTGTATTGTCCATCTGCATGGGTGTCACGAAGTTCACCACTTCGGTCTTAAGAAGCATGAAGTTGGCTTTGGAGAAATTTTTTATTGTGGTTTCCTTGATGGGGGGTGGGGACGGAATGTGGATATAAAGGGTGATTAGCTTATGGTCGGATCGGACCAACAAGGAGTTGACTTCAGGTGTGGAACACCAGTCACTCATGTTGGTAATGACTAAGTCTAGGATATTGTTGCCCCTGGTGGGGGTGTGGATAAGTTGATCCAGGACATTGGAGTTTATGAATTCCAGAAAGCATTGAGCTAAGGACTTGGTACACGAGCAGTTTTCCCAGTTAATGGTGGGGTAGTTGAAGTCTCCCATTATTAGGGTGTTTGGTTGAACCCTAATTTTCCAGTACATCAAGAAAAGAGGAGGAGTGGGAATCCTGGGGCATGGTGGGGGATCTGTAGCAAACTACAATTTGGATTGCAGTTTTGCCCAGAGTTAGTTGCACTTGGATAACCTCGGATGCATTATGCTGAGCAACTAGCCTGGAGGTGCGGATATCCTTAATGAATATGGACACACCTCTGCCTTTGGTGTTTCGGTCCAGGTTACATGGCCGAAGTGTGGTACGAGTTATAGCCTGGTATTGCAGGGGTGCTCTCTGCAGCCTTGAACCAGGTCTCAGTCACTGCACAGATATTGATGTTCTCCATTTTAAGGAGTGCCTCGAGTGAGTGCATTTTGAGATTGGGTAGCCTTACCCTCAGTTTTTGCTTGCCTATTCCTGTTATGGTGGTGAATTTGTTATTTGATCCTTGCCTAAAAAAGGCACTATAGGGGCAGCAAGAGCCTTAGCCAGTATCCGGAATCCCAAGGGTGACAGGTGCAGGCCATCTGTGGCAAAGCATCGTGGTCTGTCGACCATGGATCCCCTTAGAATGACACCAGAAGCTTAGCCAATTGTTGAAGTCAATAATTTTGTCCTTGTACTGCGGTATCATTCTGGGCGATGGCAGAATGCTACTTAGGGCTAGGGTAATACCTGCCTGGGCTACAAGATCGGAGAGGTCTTCCAGGTCTCTTTTCATATAGTCCAGGGAGGTATGTCTCAGGTCATTCACACCAACATGGACAATGACAGTCATATTTGTACTTGTTGTGGAGTGACCCGAGTGCGTGGGTTATATGGCGGATCCTGGCACAAGACAGGCAGCTGACAGTAACCTTCTCCTTATTTAGCCTGGTGAGTGGGACATCAGTGTGCCTGACTATAGAGTCACCTATGACTAGTGTGTTTGGTACGTTGTTTTGCCTTATTGGCTGTGGTTGAGTGGAACACTGAGTCTGTGGGCTATGTGTCATTTGGGTTGTGTTGGAGGTTGCTTGCGTTTCAGCTTTGGAGGTCTCTGTTGCTTAGACAGATTATTATCGAGAGCCTCCACAAATGTTTTTGTGTTACTATGTGTGGATTATGGTGGTGTAGATTTAGGTTTAGTGAGACTATGTGATGAGTGTGGTGCAAATGTTTACCTTCTCCTCATGACTGTCAAGTTCAGTCTTGGTTAGAAAGAGCTTTACCTCCAAGTTTGGCTAGATAAGTGCATCTCTCACAGGTTGTAGTGTTGGGTGGTAGGAGGAGAGGGTTGTCTGTTTACATGAGGCAATTTCTACATTATTTTTTTTATTCAGGCATGTCCAAGGGTCAGCTCCCAGTGTTCACTGCTATCTGATGAATCTGGGCATCTTGAAGTAATTTTCCTCTAGATAAGTTAGGACAGTACAAGAGCAGTTTTTCTCTAAGCAAGTGAGAAAAGTAAGTACAAACACCGTTTTCCTCTAGGTAATGAGGAAGATTGAGAGCTATAGTAATTAGTAGCTTATTTAGTGCTTACAAGTTCTGAGCATGAATAAGCAAATTTAAGTGCTAAAATTAAGAATTTGTATCTGCACTAGACGAGTTACAGGACAGAAACAAGTGCAAATGCAGGCTTTCAAATCAGAAAACTGAGAGAGATGGAAGAGATTGCCGAAATGGCCAATAACTACAATTTCTGGGCCAGAACCACTCCTTATGTGGTAGACAGGTTACCTAGTGCTTACCACTCCCACTGATAAGCTAGAAGGCTTCCCTCCAACACAAAAAGGCTTGGGGGGCTCAAACTTGCATAGTCCTGGATACAGCAAATCTGTATCTGGAACACTAGTTACAGGAAAGGTAGGAAACAGGCTTTTTTTTTTTTTTTTTTTTATATAAACAGAAAAGTAGCAAAAACAATTCACATGCAATGCAAGCTAGCACACTTGAGTATGTAGCAATATTAGACCAAACAGTTTAAAAAATGCAATTATATTAAAAAGGACTAAAAGCAAGTGCAGAAAGTTTATTAAGTAGAATGTTGTAAAGAGATGAGACTGGGGGAGTGTCCCAGATCAAATCTACAGTGGGGTAGGCAACTGCAAAAGCCACCAAATTTAAACTACAAACCAAAAATAGGGAGGATGGGTGGGGCAAAACAACTTCAACAGACATCTAAGCAACAACTAACAGTACAACTCTAAAACCTAAAAAAATATACTCAGCTCTGTATATTTGCAGATAGTCTGGAAGGCAGTCTCTCAGAACACAGGTTCCAGTAATTAAATGCAGGCTGTTCCAGTCACTTCATATGCAGACCCTCTGATGTTCAAGAATTTGTCCGCACTTAGTTTCAAGAATGTAAAGCTTTACCTTGCATTTTGCTGAGGATATGAAGTCTGAAAGAGTCTAAACAGTCTTGCATTCTGATTTTTAAATGCCAGTGTCTAAACCCTATGCATTTGGACTATGCTCACACAGATAATGCAATGACTATTTAACTTGCGGCTTTTCATAAACTTTAACAGCAAGTATTGAGTGAAATGCTTAAATACAACCTTTCCTGCATTAGTGTGCATGGTGTAATCCTTATCAATTAAATTTTACCTCTGTGTCCCTGAAAACAAGATAAGATGTTGTATATGAGGATTACTAGTAAAACACACAAACATTTAATAGTGTCCAACTATTTGCCTCCCAAATTCGTAAAGTCAGACAAAACTATGGAAATGCCTTGCAGTAAAATTATGCAAGTTATCCCACCTGCTGCCATGAATTTGGTCTATACCAAAATTTTTTAAGTGGGTCACTTTGCAGTACAAATAACGGTTAAAATAAATATACATTACAATATGGATTATGTGTACACAGATTTGGTAACATTACAGTCCAAAAGTAAATATTATGTTTATGCTGAAAGTACTGCTAAACTGTAGCAGACTCTGCTATCTGGTCCCTTTCTTGAGACCATAATTAGATACATTTTTACCGCAAATCCTAACTCTTACTTGAACATAGCAAGACAAGCCTGATAAAAATCCTGGAATGGGTTAAATGCAGAAGAATATTCTCAACAGTTGTGTTCAGGCAGGGCTGCTTTGAGGTTTCTTTATTCATGGCTTCACAGGTTAGTACTAGGCTAACTGCCCTTATTGGCCATTTTAAGCCTAGCCAATTACCCCATGCGAGAATCAAACCCTACACTGAGTTTCTAAGGTAAGTACCTTAACCATTACGCCAACCTCCCACCCCATTACCAAAACTTTTCATTTTATGTACTGAAAACACACATGCACACATTAAGTGACAGAGGCAGGAAGGCACACTACACAGCAACAGATCATTTCTACTACTGACTGAACACATTATTCCTCCTCTGGCAGCAAGAAATACTCAAATTCCTACTTGCACCATGGATCAGTACTACCTCTGTCCAAGATACATTACATATGGCATTCTGTCCAATCAAAACCACCCACAGCTCTTCAGATTTAGTCCACTACCTACCTCACTCATAAGGAAGTTGCTTCCATAGCTGTAGACCAACTACCATCAGACTACTTAAACATGGCCGCATAAGTAACAGTTCAGTATGGATTCAGGGAAAGCTAACAAGTCCACAGCAGAAATATATGCCCCATCACTGAAACAAAATTATACATCATACCACTGCACAATAGGCAGCACATCTTGAGAGAGTTTAACTACAGACAGACAGCGATTCTCGCCACCTCCAAAAATATTAGAGAGATGCATCCATATGCAGCTGATGCAATACTAACCTCAAATAACCTGCCCTCAGAAACACATGGCTTTAGGCCTCACAGCACCACTACTGCTCTACTACATTTTACGAATATATAATAAACTGAACATAGAAACGATGGTTTGCTTGTGTCCACCATGTTCTTAGACTTGTCAGAGGCATTTGATACAGTCTCACACCAGCAAGTGCTCGTTTGACTCTCCTCAACAGGCCTTTCACAATACTCCTCGTTGTGGCCTCAGTTACCCATCTGGAAGGCAACAAGCCGTTAAGTGGGAACAAACCTGCTCATCCATTCAACCATACTAAAAGTGTTTCTCAGGGCTCTATCCTGGGTCCTCTCCTATTCAATATATTTAGTAATGACTTCACCACTCATGCTAGTTTAGTTCAGTATGCAGACGACTCAACATTAAATATGTGCAGCCTCAACAATAAATAAGCTCCAACACATTATCCCAAAATTGTATTTATGTAACATTTGTTAACCACAAAAAAGTCAAACTTGGAATAAAGCCAGTTTTCAGCAAAGGCCCGGGAAGAAACACTCCAGATACGTTTTTGTAACATGGGAGGAAACCGGAGCACCCGGAAGAAACGCGCACAAACGCAGGGAGGACATGCAGACTCAGCACAGAAGACAGTCCAGCCAAGAATCGAACCAGAGAACCTCTTGCTGTGAAGAGACAATGCTATTGCTGCACCACTGCGCAAAATATCTTTCCTCTCTGTAGAAACCTGGCTCAAAGAATCAAACCTCCTGCTCAATCCGAAGAAAACCAAGTATGCTTTTTACTTCAAAATGTTACCAAAATCAAAAGCAATCTTTTACCATAAATACTGTCACTGAAACTGTAACTCACAGTACAATTCTACATGTTATAATAGATGTTCTACATGTTATAATAGATGGCAATGTCAAATAAGACCAGTGTATACTGCACAAATCTATATACCAGAAACTTGCCTCCTGTTACAATAAAATAGCCAAATTTACCACCAATCTCCCTCACAGGACCCATCACGTACAGCTTAAAGAAATTAAACTGGCTGAACTACATAACATATTCACAGCTAACTACAGCACACAAACATTCATAGTCAAGGAAAATGCCCCACACTGAAAATGTATTACTACCCTACTGTCCAGTGAGGGACCTGTGTTCTAGTAAAAAATTCTTATGACTTACAAATAAGTCAAATGTTGCAGGAGACTCTCTCTACTCCCAATATGTTGCTAAACACTGGAATATAGTGTCCCCACACAAATAAAACTCTGGCAAACTCAATAGTTTTAAACCACTCCTTAAACATCTTAACCAATATTGGTCCTGCACATGCTCATCACAAGCTTAACGCTGTTTTCACCGTACAACACTCAGCCTCTCATTGACATGACAAGTTGTATACATAATCCCACCAAATCGTACGAGGTCTCTCTTTAGTAACTTTCACATCTGTAAAATCTTACATTATAAAAATTTAACTACTGTCTGTATATAAATGCAAATAGGAATATAACTTCTTTCGGCTTTTCCCGGTTAGGGGTCGCCACTGCGGATCACCTGTCCACTCATGACTGGCAGTGGAGTTTGTGTCGAATTGCCAGTCCGGCGCCCAACCTTCCACAGAAGGCACACATGCACTCATGCCTAGGGCCAATTTAGAGAGTGTCCAATCCACCTACAGCATATCTTTGGGATGTGGGAGGAAACCCATGCGACCACAGGGAGGACATGCAGACTCTGCACAGAAGGCACCCCAGCCAAGGATCGAACCAGAGAACCTCTTGCTGTGAGGTGGCAACGCTAACCACTGCACCACTACAGCTGCCCAACCAGATAACTTGACTCTGAGCATGTTTATTACCTCCGTAAATTGTATACTCTAACCTGAATTTCTTGCCCTTAGAATGATTACATCAACATGCATACATAAAACTCTTACAATTCCAGATTTTGAGTGCTGGCCTAGTGCCAGAAGGCTAGCTAAGAGATTAAACAAATAAAAAAAACAAAAAAAGGACAAAACTGAAAGGCAATTATCAGTTCACCATCCTTAGATAGAAATATAACTACTCTGTGTTTAACTGCAACTTGGAGCTTTTCTCCCTGGGCCTCCACTGAAAATGGGTATTACACAGTCGGACTTTCGCAGTAAACAAAGACAAATAAATAGCTAACTGTATTTAAATATAAATGAAAGTCAGTGGAAACAGTCTTAATTATGTTACACCACGTAAGTGCAGATATCAGATACAGGCTACAGCTTTGGTTGTATCCTTTACAGTTCCCTCATATGCATGCAATGCATATGAAATATAGTGCATATCAACTGATACTGACTGCTGCAAGTGGCTGGAGACAGGTTTTGTATTCGAACAGTACCTCGCGTTTAGTTCTGTGCAGATGTGGGCATGTCGCTAGTGACTGACAAGGAAAATTGGCATGGAAATGCCCGATGACTGACAGGCATGGTAATTCACATGAGATGTCATGCATACATTCTTGCAAATGCTTTTAATTTTCAGAACAAATATCTAGCTCACAATTAGTGTATACCACACCAGCACCGGTGTCCATCCCATACATTTAACAATTACTTTTATTCCATAAGGAAAGATGATGCAGCACCACAACTCTCAGGCCAAGTTTATTACCAAAAGCTCCAATGTGTCTTTCAGTGTTTTAACTTTTAAAGACTACACCTTTCAATATGGAAAGCATAAATAATGAGTACTGCTCAAACCAATAAAGGTTGGTTAAACACTGCAGTCTAGTAAGCAAATGCACACAAGCGGAATATCTTGCAGCAGTAAACACAAAACACTGCAGACCGGAAAACATGGACTGAAGAACATGTAGCTGTAATAAACTAAACATTGACAAATGCTACAGTTAAAAGCAATTAAAAGGCAGTTTAAAGTAGCCTATATTGAACAGGCCAGTTGCATCTTACTAAGGATATCAAAAGCAAGCTTAACCAGGAAATAATCACTACTGTTTCTCTTTGCTTTTGCAGGGGGGCAGGTCCCCCTGCACCCCCCCCCCCACTACTTCAATATACCAACTCCGAGATCACACTACATTGAGGAAGAGGGTACACAAACACCAACTTGCTCCGGTCTTTCTTTACAAATATTTATGTAGAAATGCATGCAGATTTAGTGATTTCTTAAGCATTGCTATTTTGGGGTTAATAAATTGTTGCTAGCCACAGCGCATGACCTACGAAGCATGTTAAAAGTTAACCGAAACAGTGGTTTTCATTCAAAAATTTGTTATTCCCCTGAATATACCATTCCTGTGCTCTTGTTGTGCCAACATCAATATTCATTTTAGGCAAGTACTAGGCTATCGGCCCTGGGGCCTATATTAGCCTAGCCAAAAAGGTTCCCTGACTTTCGCCACCCAAGAATATTATTTTCCTGTGCCCCTATCAAGCAGTGATGCAGAAGTGATCCCCAGGGTGAATTTTCTATTTCCCACCCAGTCAAGGATTTTCTTAAAGAGGGCCAATGAGGAGCATTTTGGCACAGAAATGAATATTCAGCAGATTTAACAGCCCGGCAGGAACTGTTGGCCTGGAGCCATGGTTTGGGTGGAATTTGCTACTGCACATCCTGCGAGGTACTGTTCTAATACAAAACCCTCTGGCTCAAAGAATCAAACCTCCTACTCAACCCCAAGAAAATTAAGTTAATGCTTTTTACCTCAAAAAGTTACCAAAAATCAATCTTTTACCACAAATAATACTGTCATTGAAATTGTAACTCACAGTGAAATTCTAGGTGTTATAATACAGGACAATCTCAAATATGACCAGCGTATACTGCACACCATTAAATCTACATAGCAGAAACTAGGCTCCCTTTATACATAGGATCAATTGATTCCTTACAGATATTTAAAGAAATACTCAAGCCACCACCTTCTACTTGATGACACTCAAAATACCACTCCTGTCTTAATAAACAATACTCAATGAAAGAAACTTGCCTACTGCTACAATAAAATAGCTAAATATGCCACCAATCTCCCTCATAAGACCCACCATTGTCACAGCTTAAATCAAAGTGTCTGAACTACACAACTACCAAACATATTCACAGCCAACTACATGACATACAGTGGATATAAAAAAAGTTTACACACCCCTGTTAAAATGCCAGGTTATTGGGATATAAAAAAGTGAGACCACAATAAATTTCAAAACTTTTCCCACCTTTAATGTGACCTATAACCTGTACAATTCAATTAAAAAACTGGTCAGGGATGCTGCCAAGAGACCTACAGCAAGACTGAAGGAGGAGTTTGAGTTTCTGTACTGGTACTTACTACTGTATGAAAAAAAAAATTATTCCTCAATATGTCTCTGGGTTGGGTGGTAGGGTGCAAGATAAAATTTTTCTTACACAGAAAAACATCCAGACTGGGCTAAAATTTGCAAAACAATACATCAGGCCTCCCAAAAACATGCAGGAAAATGTGTTATGGTCTGATGAGACCAAGAGGAACATTTTGGCCACAATTCCAAAAGGTACATTTGGCGCAAAAACACTCTGCATCACAAAAAGAACACCATCGCCACAGTGAAGCATGGTGGTGGCAGTATCATGTTTTGGGGTTGCTTTTCTTCAGCTGGAACTGGGGCTTTAGTCAAGGTGGAGGAAATTATGAACAGTTCAAAATACCAGTCACTTTGGCCAAAAACCTTCAGGCCTCTGCTAGAAAGCTGAAGATGAAGAGGAATTTCACCTTTCAACATAACAAAGACCCCAAACATACATCCAAAACAAAAGAATGGCTTCACCAGAAGAAAATTAAAGTTTTGGAAAGGCCCGGCCAGAGCCCAAACCTCAATCCAATAGAAAACCTGTACGGTGACCTGAAGAGGGATGTGCACAAGAGATGCCCTCGCAATCTGACAGATTTGCAGTGCTTTTGCAAGGAAGAGTGGGCAAATATTGTCAAGTTAAGATGTGCCATGCTGTTAGACTCCTACCCAAAAAGACTGGATGCTGTAAAAAGGTGCTTCAGGGTGTGCACACTTATGCAACTAGCTTACTGTACGTTTATTTTTTATACCCCCCCCCACAGATTTGTGTTTCAATTGAATTGTACAAATTACAGGTCACAAAATGCCCTGCACTACAGGGACCTCCGTTCTAGTTACAAATTTTTATGACTTACTTAAACTCACTCTACTTCCAATACGTTGCTAAACTCTGGAATAGTATCCCCACACAAAACTCTCTGGCAAACTCAATAGTTTTAAATCACTGCTTAAACATCTTAACCAATCCTGGTCCTGCACATGCTCATCACAAGGTTAAGATGGTGTTCACAGTACAACACTCTCAGCCTCTCACAGAAATAACAATTTTTATACACAACTGTGGCCTGTACAATCCACCAACTTGCATGACGTCTTTCTCTTTAGTAACTTCCACCTCTGTAAAATCTTAAAATGTAAAAAATGTAGCTACTGTCTGTACATAAATGCAAATAGAAATACAACTACTCTGTGTTTAACTGGAACTTGGACCTTTTATCCCTAGGCCTCCAATGAAAATGGGTATTACCCCAGAACAAAGACAGATAAATAGATAGCCAACAGGGTTTAACTATAAATGAAAGTCAGTGGAAACAGAAGTCTTAATTAAATTATACCATGTAAGTGCAGATATCAGACACAGGTTACATCTATGGTTGTATCCCTTACATCTCCATCACATGCATGCAACGCATGTGCATATCAGCAGACTACTGCCAAATTCCCTTTAGTTTTTCCCTGAAATATGTAAAATATAATGCATTTCAAATGATACAGAGTACTACAAGTGGTTGGAGACACAGTTAGGACTCCATCATGGAAAGTAAAAGCGAGGGATCTGGGGTAATGCCAACTACTATTTGGGGGGACATAATATTAGTATTTAAGCAGTACGGAGGATTTAATTTTTTCCAGTTTCATTGAGATATTCTCGCGTGGGTGTCTGCATATACATTTTTTGTTACTATTAGCAGTGATCATACAAGTGATGGACAGAAGCTGAAAATATGTTCCCTTTGATCGCAACAGCTAAAAGTCATCTGGGAGAGGTTTCTGAAGAAAACAAAGGTTTTAGAGAGTAGGTCAAAGCTAGAATCAGAGGGGCTGCAGACAATGGCACAGACTGTGGAGAGTAGTGTGTTACAGAATTCTAAAGAAGCCTTAAAGCAAAGTACACAGAACAGTGGCATAACCAGTGCTTCTATATGGCACAGAAACCTGGAGTAGTGAATGCACAGCGGTTGTGGAAGACAGATGACAGAGATCAAGTGCCTGAGACTGGTGGTCGGATGCACTCTACAGGATAAACCAAGAAGTTAGGACATGAGGTCAGATGCCAGAGCAGTCCTAAATGCAGAGAAGGCGAAGCAGAACAGACTACAATGGTTAAGCCAGACATGCAATAGAGATGACAATTTGATAAAGATTTAGGAGACATGAAGAAGACAAGAGGAGATTAGGGACTGTCCAGCTAAGAGATAGATGGACTGCATTACAGAAGATCCTTGAAAGTCGAGCCTTATTAGGATCATAGATTAGTACTAGGCTAACTGCCCTTGTGAGCCATTTTAAGCCTAGCCAATTATCCCTTGAGAGACTCAAACCCTGCACCTTGTGTTTGTAAGGCAAACACCTTAACCATTAGGCAACCCTCCCAACTATTTTGCATTGATATTGTCAAAGTTAAGAGCATGGCACTGAAAGACAGGTAGTGATAGTGTATATGACATTCAAACCTCATGTAGCAAAAAAAAAAAAAAAAAAGTTTCGTTTATGTATATTTATTTTCTTATCCAAGTAGATGCACTGGACTTCGGAGCCTTTTCAGCTATGATACAAACAGAATGAACTTGTCCAAGTTACAAAATACATACTTGCATAGATGGACATACGTATGTGGGGGGGGAGAGAAACCAAGCAAACAAACAGTCGAACAATCAAGAAATCATCCTGGACTCGAGCCATTTCCAATTTTGTTTGGAGTCAAGTGAAAAGTTTTGGAGAACGAAGAACGGGATTACAGAAAAAAAAATGATTAAATTATATAACTTGCAGAATATGAGCTCCTCTAAACAGCCATTCGAAAAAAAAAATTTAATATGAAAAAGTAGTTCAAATTAAGAGGTATCCAGATGACTGTTTGAGGTAAAGTACATAACGAAGGAGAAATGGACAAACAATATGAAGACCATCCCATCCCTCAACCCCCTTTTCCTCATTTTGCACATGGGGTCGGAGTGTCATTTCCATAGTGACAATCATCCTGAGCCAAGGTTTAAACCACCAGGTGGCTAGCCCTGCCCCAGTAGTTCATTAGTAAGACATGTATGAAAAATGTGGTCAAATTCTGATTATGCAAAGGGAAGCAAAGCAAACAGTACAGTTCAAATGTTAGACTGGAAACGGTAACATCAAAAAAGGTCAAACAAGGTCATTAGTGAAGCACCATTTTCCTCTTAATACAATCCGTTAATGAAATCAGCGAGAAGGCAAAAGGGAATGCAGAGGAAATGCTGTAAACTCTGAGGAACAACAATGAAAAGTAATAATCTGTGGATATGATCAGAAGTTGGAATCAAAGTCAGTGCACCAAACCCCTAAACTATGTAAAATACAAAGCAAAACAAATAATTTTAGGGACTGCTGTAAACAATCCTGCTTCTCTTCTCACTGGTGCATACAATAGGTAAACCTAGTAGAGATACTCCTTCCCTGTGTTATCCACGACAGCAAATCCCATTCAGAAGTGGAAGCTACTTCACCTTCTAGCTGGTTGTTGTTGCTTTAAATACATTTGGGAAAAGGGGGTGCATTAGTAATAAATTTTAATTAATGCAGAAGTAGCATCCATTTTTGTATACTGATGGTGTGTGCAGTGTCAAACAATTTCACTGTAAAGGTACAGTTACTCTAGCTTCCCTATGCTTCTTACTGTGGTCACTGGGAACAGCATTACTTTTAGCACCTCTGTGTTATAGGGGTGATAAAAAGAATGCCAGAAGCCATATTAGCTTGGTTAATAATGCGATTCATTTTCAGTGCGTTTACAGAATCAAGAAGTAATCTTATTTTTGAGTTTCTTGATGTCAGTATGCCCTTTACAAGCATGCTTTGGTGCCACTGATGGGAGAGAAAAAGACAAAAGCTAAAAGAAAAAGAAGGGGGAGGGCAAAAAGTGTATTGGATAGAACACTGCAGATAAAAATCAATCCAGTAGTAGTACACATTAACTGTTTTATGAATAACCCTCATTTCCATTTGTCTTGTCACTACTTTATTTTGAATAACTGCTCTGTTCTACTGACCCAGACTCACCCAGTTACCAAAAGAATTACTACACAAAATAAATGTAATAAATTGAAATGCATCTTCAGTTGTTCATACAGAGCAGACTTCAAAATAGTGGGTTTATGACTAAACCAGATATAGCAACTTAAACCAAAATATGCCTGCAAATCCTGCATTTATTCTACATATCAACAGCACCTTGTAGATTTTTTTTTTTAATTTGGATTAATTAGGTCAGCTCCTGTCTAGTCTTGCATACCTTTAATGAAACGTAGGAGCAATGTAGTTAGTGCAATCACCATATTTTTTCCAAAAGTCACCAGTCTTAGGATTGTCTAAGAGTCAAAATCTAGGACAGTTGAGGAGTGTGTGTCTGACAACAAAAAAAAATTGTACTATAAGGTAGGCAACTAGTTGTTGTTGTCATTTGTCTTTCGGCTTTTTCCCGGTAGGGAGTCGCCACAGCGGAACTCTGGTCCGCTAATGATTGGCGGTAGATTTTTACGAAAAAATGATTGGCAGTAGATTTTTATGAAATGCCGAGGTGCCAGCTTGACACCCAACCTTCAACTAAAGCACACCCATTTACGCACGCATGTCTTTCGAACACTACCCAACCACGGGGAGGACATGCAGACTCCACAAAGAAGGTAGGCAACTAGTTTGTATAAAAAAAAAAGGGCTGCCACCTTTTCAAATGGTCAAAGGTGTATAAGGCGAAGCTGGGTGAAACTGAAGTGCATTAACCCACCACCGAGTTCGCGCAGGTATGGGCGTGCCCGCCGTGACTGACATGCGGGAGGGCGGGATTAACAACGGCCATGTGCCATGATTGACACGCAATGCTAATGTAACGGTAAATCCATAGAATTAAAAATGAAGCATTTAATAAGCACAAACGCATGCTAATAATGACATTTGAGCAATCAGTCCCTTTCCATTAGAATAATAAAATGTATATGTGGGAGTAGTCTTATTTGTAGTGTACAATTTAACTGGAATCTTACTGTGTATTTTATTCATGGCTGTTGTATAAACTATACAAGTTACTGGTTTGGCCCTGGTCATGGAAGAAAAGGTTCTGTAGACTAGCCTACCTACACAGTAAACAAATGGAAAATAGCAGCATATGACCAGAGTTTTTCCCTTCAGTTGTCTTTCTCCCCTCAACTAGTTAATGTAGGTATGGCCAAAATTACCTGACTGGGTGGCGTACTTCTATGGGTACCAGTTAAAGGGCAACTGTGGTTAAAAATTGAAAATTGTGTGTATTTATTTGCTTGTATTGGTGTCTTTGGCAGTGGTAATATCATTGCATCACTCTTGTGAATTTAAATTGTCGTTGAAGTATTGGCAGCAGACTGCTAACGAAGTAGTTTGTTTATCAATTCAGTCAAACTTCATTTCTTTACTTGGCTGTTTTTTAAACCTTCCCACCCCTTTCCTATGTTACTTTAACATTGCGCCAGTGGCACTTCTCTCTCTAATGGACATGGGTAACCTGTAAGTGGTTAATCTCCCAGCCCCATACTTACACTTATCAAGGGTATCAGAACTTGTCAGAGATTTGTGATGCAATGGCTAGGCTTAAAATGGCCCTTGTGGTTGTTAGGTTCAAGCTCAAGCAGTAGATCAGGATGAAGGCTCTGAAAAGGAAAATGAACTATACTCATGAGTCGCTTCATAACTTCTGCATCTGATATTGTTGATCCTCATCCACTTCCTTACGTATGGGTTACAGTTCTGATATCGGAACCAAGCCGGCCATATACCAAGCTTGCGCCAGCGATAAACTCCCGAGCCAAGCAATCTCTTGCCCATACCTCAGATTTTGTTTGCCGCATCGCCATCAGGTCATGTCAGGCTGTTGCTCTTGAGCCAAGTGAAACTTTTTTTTTGTCCTTTCATTTCAAAATAAGAACTTTTTCTCTCAGAAAAGTTGATTTTCTGATCTCTCTTACCTTATCACATTTAGGGACTCCCTTTTCTTTCAGTTTTCTAAAAATTTGTCAGTCACTTTCACCCTTTTTATCCAATGTAAGTATCAGTTGATTACCATAGTTGGTAGACAGACTTTCCTTTCTTTCCTTCGAGTAATATTGTGTTCTTGTATTATTGTTGGCATTTGCCTTTCCTTTAACATGACAGATAAAAAAGGTAGTACTGGTTTTAAAAGATGTTATGATTGTGGACATTAATTACTTCAGATGCACATTATTTGTGTGTTTTCTGTTTAGGTGCGCGATGCACATTCTTTGTGTGTTTTCTGTTTAGGTGCGCCTCACTTAACTGTTGACCCCCCCCCCCCCCCGTGGGATTTGTAAGAATTTTTCCAACAGGACACTGAAAGAGAGGAAAAATAAACTTTTGCTGAAAGGGTTACTAAAGTCTCCCTTTTCAGAGGCTATTTCTGGGTCAGAGGCCTCAACCCATCCAAGACACCATAAAAGGAAGTTTGAGGATGCTAAGGCTAAATCTCTTCCTTCATCCCCAGCTGGGGACTCTCATCAACCAAAAAAGAAAGCAAAGATTTCTGCTTCGGATCCCACTCTCTCGGATCAGACACCTTTGACGCCTAGATCTTCAGCTCCAAAAAAGTCATCAGCACCACCTATGTCTATGGCACCGATGTCCTTTGCTGTATTGGAACAGAGGGGCCCCTCAGTTCAGACTTTTTTACCAGCACTGACCATTACATCGGCACCGATGACTTCCTCGGTGCAGACACCTGTAGTGCAGTCTTACACGGCACTGTTGTTTTCGGTGCAGTCTACAGAGATGGGCACCAATCTGCTCTCATCTCTAGATAGACCTGTTTCCCCCCTCAGCTGTTTCTGTGAGATCTACCAGAAACCTCTCCCAACATGACGTATTGCGACTTTTGCATCAAGTGATTTTGGCCAGAGGAATTCCACCTCTCAAGGCCTATCCTTCTCCCTTGAAATCTATAGACGTAGTACAGTCGTCCCCCTCTACAGCTCCCTTTATGGATCTCTCCAAGGAGCTGCAGTTGCCTTTGTGGCAGAAAAATTTTGCTACGACCCAGGATTTGACTTCTCAGCCGTCCTGGGACTCCCAGTCGGCAGGCTGGATCACTTAGGGGAGAGGCGACTTCCCCCTTGGACACTCACCCCTATTCTAGTGGACCTGCCTTCCAAGTCATGGAGAAGGCCTTGGCGTCTACCGCTGATACTGTACTTACTATCTAAGCGTCCTCCTCTGGACCACTATGTACACAGGTCGCTTCTAGTAGACACTGGGTGCAGAGGTCTCAGGATATACTCCCACAAGATAACCCTTGGTGTTGTCTTCCCCAGCATCTCCCTCTGAGGAAGTTCATCAGAAATCCTCGTGCAAGAGGAAGCATATGGACTCTACTGAGGAGTCTCTCACTGAAGACATAGAATTTGATGATGGGGAAGGGTCCCCTCGTTCACCTTCTGACGTATCCTTTGGGGATATCCTAGAAATCCTTAGAGAGGTGAATGGCAGTCCTCTAACCCGACTTCTGAGAGTCTGTGTTCCTGCAGGCTTTTTGCGCCTGGCCCACTACCTCCTGGGTTACCCCACCTGCAGACAAACTGGTCCGGCTCGTTGTGCAGCATGCATGGAAGACCCCTGATGCTGTTGAGGCCATTCCCCGGAGGTCAGACAAAATCTTGTCCCCCACCCTGCTTCTGAACCTCGTTGGTCTAAAGGTCTCCCTGTAGATGCTCTGGTGGTGGCAGCCGCAACTAAGAAAGACCTGGCAGAAGAAGAAAGCCAGACTGTCCATTCGCCCAACAAAAGTCCATGGCATTGGATAGAATAGGGAAGCGCACCTTTACATCAGCGACCTTTGCTATCAGGTCCCTGAATTATATGGCACACTTCACCAGACTTCAAAGAGACCTAGTATCTGAGCTCTCTGAAACTTTGGCAGGTGCAGTGTCTGATGAGGTCCGTGACAAAGTGGCCTCTCAGCTGGCCACTATTGAATCTATTTCGAACTCCTCCATGTGCTTGGTGTCCCACGCATCAGAAGGAGCAGCGAGTTCAGACATTGTTTTGAGAAGACATGCCTGGATGCGCTTGTGTAAATTCACAGAACCCTTCAAGGCTTCCTTTCTCAATACTCCCATCGAGTCCTCCGCCTTGTTTGGACCCAAAGTCAAAACTACATTGGCCAGGTGTGAACAGGATGGTAAGACCCTGTCTGCCGTAGGTGTCCATTATTCCCCAACATGCTTTCTCCAGAAACCAAAAGAGCAGGAAGATGCGGTACAGAAAATCTCAGGGTCCTTTCGTGACACACAGGCCGATTTTTCCCCTAGAGGCAGAGGGGGAAACTCACAAGGAAGACGCCCCTTTCGGGGCAGAGGGGGTCCATGTAATCAGGGTTCCAGAGATTCCTTCTCCGGGCAATCCTACCAGTGCTCCTGAAGAGTGGCCCAACCCCTTTCCTCTGCAAGTGGTTAGGGGACGTTTCTCTTTGTACCCTTCTGCCTGGCTAACCATTACCAAGTATTCTTGGGTACAAAGGATAATAACCAGAGATTACAAGATCCCCTTTGAACTTTGTCCTGTCCCTCCAAGATTTCCAAGTAGTCCCAACAGACCAGACAGGATCCAGATTCTACTCGAGTCTATTTTTGGTGCCAAAGAAAACCGGGGACCAATTTTGGATCTCAGTGTGCTAAACAAATTTGTGAGTGTGCAAAAATTTCAGATGGTCACTATACAGTCTATCATTCCTCTCTTGGAAAAAGACGATTGGATGTGCTCGATAGTACGCTTCTGTGCGGGAGCCAGTCATTACCAGTTCAGAGTACTACCCTTTGGACTCTCTACAGCCCCCAGAGAGTCTACAGTCCCCAGAGTGTTTACAAAGTGTATGGCAGTTGTCACAGCTCACCTGCGACTTTCAGGTTTTTCCATATCTAGACGACTGGCTCCTCTCCAGCCCCACCAGACACCTATTGGAGGAAGCCCTGGCATACTCTCTCAATACTATCAAAAAATTGGGCATAACAATAGACTGGCAGAAATCCAATCTCACCCCTTCTCAGTCCACAGAATTCATAGAGGTAATTTTGGACTCAAAAACTTGCAGAGCGTCTATACACAGAATATCAAGAATCAGACAGCAACTGTTACCAGTTCTCTCAATGGAAAAGTCCACAGCTCACTCGATCCTGCAGCTGTTGGGCTCCATGGTAGCTTGCATCACCATTGTCCCCTTAGCCAGGTTTCACATGAGGCTTCTACAATGGCTACTGCTCACCCAATGGTATCTTTTTCAGCTTCCCCTTTCAGCCAAGATTCACATAACTCAGAAATGCAAACAAGATCTAAAGTGGTGGTTGAACCACAACCAGTCACAATGGTCTCGCCCCTACTCCCCTCAGCAGCCCAAGGCTTCAGTGACCACAGATGCCTCCCTGATGGGGTGGGGAGGGCTATGTCAGGGTCAGACAGTCTAAGGCACTTGGTCCGAAGTGGAGGCTCATCTGCATATAAATGTTTTAGAGCTGAGAGCGGTGCTTCTGGCGTTGCAGGCATTCCATCCCTTGCTGCCGTCAGAGACGATTGCGATACAATCAAACAACATGGCTGTAGTCTGGTACATCAACAAACAGGGCAGAACCAAATCCCACCCCCTCTGTCGAGAGGCCATGAGGATATGGCAATGGGAGATGGCTACCAACTGCTTTCTTCTAGCAACGCACATTCCCAGGAGTTCCAACGTGATAGCAGACAGACTCAGCAAGTGCATTCGTCAACCTCACGAGTGGTCCCCGAATCCTCTCATAACAGCGGAGATCTTTAACCATTGGGGCCATCAGTGCTGCGACCTCTTTGCATCCCCAACCAACTTCAAATGTAACAACTACTTTGCCCAGATTCCCCTTCTGGGACAGTCACCCAGGGACACTCTAGTTCACGATTGGCCTCGGGTCTTCTTTATGCCTTCCTACCCACTCCCTCATTCCCCAGTTTCTAAAGAAAGCCCGTCGATTGAAGAGCAAAGTGATCCTCATTGCTCCATATGATTCGGTTCACCTTTCTGTGGCCTCACCTGCTAGATCAACCATGGATTCTTCGTCCAACCTCAGAGTTGATCTCCCATCCACAGAATCTGATTCACCCCAACCTGTACAGTTTGAAGCTCACAGCTTTGCTCCTCGAATTCCCTTGACTGCCAGGCAAAATGATCTTCCCCTCAAGTACAGGACATTCTTATTGCATCTCATAAGCCCTCCACTAGAATGACTTATCTAGGCAAATGGAAAAGATTTACCTGTTGGCTGAAAGATAAGGAAATTGATCCCTTTTCAGCACCGGTGTCAATGGTACTCCAATATCTAACCGTCCTATTTCAATCGGGGCTGTCAGCATCTACCATTAGAGTACTTTTGGCTGTGATCTCTAATTTCCACAAGAATGCCCAAGACTCCTCCCTCATGACAAGTTATGTAAAGCCTTCATAAAGGGTGTGAATCATCTGAAACCCCCTTTCAGGGAACCTATTCAACCTTGGGATTTATCTTTAGTTCTTCAAGCTCTGACATTGCCCCCTTTTGAACCAACTGCTTCATGTGACCAAAATATCTGTCGTGGAAGACCTTGTTTTTGGTTGCTATTACTTCTGCCAGATGTATCTCTGAGCTTCAGGCCCTATGTACAAAGAGTCCATACTTTATTTTTCATCCAGACAGGGTATCCTTAAGAACTAACCCTTCCTTCTTGCCAAAAGTAATTTCTGAAATGTCTATCAATCAGACCATTGAATTGCGATCATTCTAAGAGAGTACTGCCTACATACCTTAGACGTACACAGACAACTCCATTTCTATTTGCAAAGGACCAAATCTTTCCGTACATCAGACCAGTTATTCTTGGCTTTTTCTGGATCTAGATTAGGATGTGCTGTTGCTAAGGTCACATTGGCTAGATGGTTAAAAGACACTGACCCGTATTTATTCGGTACACAATACTTCTTTGCCAACTACCATCAAGGCTCATTCAACAAGGTCAGTGGCAACTTCTGCTGCCTTCCATGCCAGAGCTTCTTTACATGACATCTGTGCAGCTGCAACTTGGGCCACTCCTCATACCTTTATCATCCATTACAAGTTGGACTTTGCCTCCAGGGGAAGAGCATCTTTTGGTTCTATGGTGCTCAGGAATGTCCTTCCATGAAACACTGCCAGGAACAGAGGTAGTTGGGGACTCTGTCCCATACATAAGGAAGTTATCCTTGTCCACTCATTACGGCCCTCCCCTCCTTCCCTGGCTTCTAGTGAATCTCACCATCCTTCTCTTTAGGTCATTTGACCATACGTAATGAGTGGACGAGGATCAACAATACAGATGGAACGTTATGGTAAGACATAACTTGTGTTTCGCATATATTACCTTGTGTTATGGTGGCATCTTTGAATCAAACAGTGGGCGGTGCAGTCAAAATGCTCGCAGGCGGGTTTGGGCGGGGCTTGCTACTGCGCATCTTGTGGGTTAACACACTTCAATTTCGCCCGAAGCTGTTGAACCTACTCACAGTAACAGTATCAGCGGCAGCATGCAGAGGAGTTACTGGGTACTTGCTGAAAATGCATGGAGTGAAGAACTTCCAACTAAAACTGAAGGAAGTCTTTATGAATAAAACCGATTTTGCAACATCCTGTCATTTCGATTTGCAAACTCGTGTTTCTGAGCGTGGGTGTCATAATCCTAATGGGATGGTATGCCATCACTTGCTCGTTAACTATGCGGCACAGCACTCAACGAATCATGGACTATTTAAATTTTAGTACTGTTAACTTGACAGATTGGCAGAACAACAGTCAAAGGTTTGGGCTGTGTTAAGCATTCTCGTTGTTAGCGTGAGATATAACAGATTTAACAAGCATGTAACATTTTTGTTCACTGTCTGCAAAGTTTAACCGAAGGATTATTTCTGTCAGTTTAATTTAATCTCATTTGAAAAACTGAATTGAAGAGTTTCTATTACTGTGAAAATATAGGATTTACAATTTAGCAGTATAACCTACCTTTGGTTAAATATTCATAACTTAAGCGCCACGTCAAACACCGCGGGCGGGGTTTGGGCGGTGCTTGCTACTGCGCATCTGGTGAGCCAGTAAAGTAAAAACGCCGTCAAGTGTTGGGGTGAAAGTTTCTCTGCAAAGGATGAACTACCGTTTCAACAGCCACTAGCTACACAAACTCCAACATCGGCCGCAGTAACAGAGGTACGAGTCAATCTACTTATTGCGAAGAGGCACTGGAGGTTTCCTTTCTATTAAAAAATCAAACTCGACACTAGCTCTGCAAAAGCTGTTCACATGGAAATCGTCCGACCCTTTTTAAAACCACTTATTTGGTGAAGAAATAAAACATTATTAATGACGCAGATAACCCACAAGTACTTCAGTTTCGGAGGCAAAGGTTTTACAAGTCTCCCACATTGTTAAACTAATAGTGTAGTGCCAAGATGCCAACAGCCACAAACGACATGACACTGCCAACTTTTTGTACCAACGTGTGAAAGCGACAAGCTTCGGCACCCCCCATTTAGGTGCACGCTGGAAAACACAAATTACTAGTTACAGAAACAACTAAAGGATCCACCTTTGAGACACAGTTTTATTTGATTTTGTACACTACACATCAGACATTTTAATTTAAATAGAGAGCATCACATTTTATCAAGAAAAATAAGCGAAGTTCCTAGCATCCACTCCATATTAATGCAACACCTACTACTGTTCACAGTTCCAAGATAAACTATATTCCACGTTTATTTCTGTCATCCAATACCAGGTTAACAGATGCAAAATAATATTAACAACCAAGACAGTTATTACAAAATAGCAGCAAACAGAAACGGAGATAACCTGAAAATATATAAGCTTCTAAAGTCTGGTCATAACCAAACTATAACATATACAAGCTTACCTTAACAACTTCGAATAGACACCACATCTACCTAACTTTTAGCACATCCAGTAAGCCCCATAACAACACATCATCATCATTCCTTGCCTATTTTTATCATGACACTGCAGCTTTCTAGTCAAACATCGGAAGGTGGAGCACAGGAAAAAAAAACCCGCGCTGCGCGGGAGGTGGAGACTTTCCCGTCGAGCAAAGGGCGTTATCTGGAGAGCCGCCCTTGGACACTTCTTCGCCAATCACATGATGGACCCGTGTTAACACGTGTATTTGAAAGATCAACAATTGGGGAGATTTACTGCTTTTGGAAAGAGTGTAATCCGTTTTATTTAACTTCAATTAAATTACAGCATGGTTTCCGCGGTGGTACGGCGGTAGCGTTGTTGTTACCTCACAGCAAGAGGTTCTCCCGTTTGCTTCTCGGCTGGACAGTGCTTTCTGTGTGGAGTCTGCATGTCCTCCCCGTGGTTGGGTAGCATTCGAAAGACATGCGTGTGTAAATGGGCATGCCGTCTTTGAAGGTTGGGCGTCGAGCGGGCACCTCGGCGTTTCGTAAAAATCTACTGCCAATCATTAGCGGACCGAGCTATTTCTCCACATGCCAACTAGCATTGTTTATAATTATTTAAGGCAATTGGGAAACATTACCACCCTGTAATTGCTAGGCTTCCATCGCTTTAGGGGGTATATGCACCATATCTCGGCTTCCATCGCTGTAAGGGGTACGTGCACCATATTTCTAAACTATCCAGATGGTTGCCTCACATTTTAGAGTCTGCTCCTCATAAAATGAAGTTTTGTGGCAAATCACTGTGAAATGATGTCACTAAATGCTAACAGGCATTTGAGTTTCAGACTTCGTCGTAGCTTTCAGAAAAACCAGCGAATGCAAACCCCGTTGTTCAAACAACTTTGTAGGTATATAAGACAAAAAATCTGTTCATGTATAGTTCTCAACCTTCCATCTCCAAAATGAGAAACACTAGCCCTCCATGTGGAACAAATGGGCAAAATGTGCAATGGCTTACTAACAATTTTAACTAGGAAGGCCATAGGATGGTTAAACTATGCTGGTTTTACTTATACAGACCTTTTAATATTTACCAACACTGAATGTGTGACAGTCTTTTAATGTGAAACTCTGAGGAACGTGAAGTTTTTAAGACTCAAAATGAGGTTCGTTCGTCATAATGATATACAATTGAGGTAGTGTTCATGTTTTTGAACTTTTCCCTCCCCCGCGTTATTTTGACGCTGTATAGATTTGCTAAGAACTTGACTAGTATGATGTGCAAAGATGAGTTTAATGGCAAACGTCATTAATTAGAATTCGAAGAAGTTATTCGCTCTAAGAATGTCTGTCCATTTTTTTTCTAACATAATATACAATTCTTCATTGTTCTAGTTACTCACGGGCGCGGATTTACTAGGGGTTATCCCATTAGTACTCACCGATCTACTGTGTGCTGATTTATTTGGCTGTACCTTCTATTGGTTTTGCTGATTTCTATTAACCGCCCCCCCCCCATACGCAGTAGTAAGCCCCGCCTGAATCCAGGATCACTGTGACGTCACCTACCACGCGGAAATAAATACATTCAGTTTGTAGCCTGAATGAATATTCATTACATCGACTTTAAAGTAACAACTGCATTAAATTCATATGATTTGTGCATATTTGCAGGCATGTATGAGATGTTCCTTCTTCTTTCCTTGCTGTTGTGCTATCTTTCTTATTTAAGACCCTGACCGTGTGATAAAGTAGCTTTCCTTGAAAGCATAATGTGGTGCCCTCAATAAGACTCTTGAACCAGGTTGAGATTAACACGAGTATAAAACTTTTTAGTCAGAACAACTAGCTTTACCTTTTAAATGTATTTAATACTAAAGAAGCAGTAGAAATGTCAGTTTTTGAAGGCCAGTGTGGGAAAGACTTAAAGCAGGGGAAACGTGTACATCTGGTTTGCAGAGGCAGATCGATACGTTATTTCGGGAACTAAAATATGAGAGAACTTGGTCAGATTTACTCCTGTTACTGTTTTTTGACCGTACTTGGAGACTTGGTAATAACTCATGGGGAAATGTAGAAGTACAGTACGAGTGTCTAGTATAATTATTTGCATGTATGTGTATCTTAAAACTAGAGCTTCAGAATAGGAGTATATTTGACTACACGTTAGTTGTGAAGTTGTTGTAGGCGCACTGCTAATTGCAGAGTATCTGAATCCCAGTTTACCAAAACTGAAAATTTTCTGTGACCTTAACTGAATGTTTAGATACTATGTGGAGTTGCTACGGCCATGGAGTTTTTTTGGGGGGGTGGTGTATTGTGTACATGGTCTTAAGTTCAGTGAAGTAGCATCCAGCAAATTTGTGATAAGATTGTTATCTGTAAACCCTTTAATAACATGCACAGGTAGTGTGCATTTAGCATGTAGTTTTACCTACCCTTAGTGTCTCTCTCAACTGGTTGAGAATATGTATCATGTGTGCTGATATTTAAGCCTACTTAGTCATTACACACCTGCAACACTGAATTACTGATTCTCTGCTGAAACTATAGGGCCTCACAGAGCTGACTGCTTGTTAATGGTATGGGATATGCAAGGCAACTACTATGAAACTTTCCTTAAAATTCTTCCTATGCGCAAGACAAATTGTAATGTCCAAGAATAAAATGAATTATGCTTGTTAATGCCATGGATATGCAGGACAGCTACTATGAAACTTTCCTTGAATAAGTATCAAGTACTTGGCCATTTATTTTCAGTGTGGCTGTAGCAGGTACTTGAACTGTTATTTTCATACTGTGCACTTATGAAAGTATTGAGAGAGAACCAGCAAGTATGTATCTGAATAAAAATGCATTTGCTTGGCCGTGCAAAAGTATGAATATTACTTTGCTTAACTTAAGTTTTAGTGCTGGTCTGCTTACTGTGAAGGCAACATAGAAATGTGTTCTCCTGCTGTTGGATCGGTTTCTGAAAAAAATAAATAAAAAAGATCTACTTCTGAATTAAAACCCAAATAAAAAAGATCTATTTCTGAATTAAAACCCATTAATGAATTACTTTCATTAATGTAACCTGTTTTGCTGGTCTGGTTAAAGGGACAATCCCAGGTATTTTTGTTTTGATTCAGCCTTTGTTTACTTTTCAAGTTTGCCTTTCTGAGCATGCTCACCTGTGGCTGAGGGGGGTAGGGGAAGTGTGCCTGCAGGAAGCTTCAAAGGAGTTAGCCACATTCCATCTCAAATTGCAGCTCTACTGACAACAGCTTTCGATGTGAGCCATTCATTGGTGTAATCTGTGCATTTTATCCATTCAGAAAAGTAGCCTTTCAGACATTTTACGACCAGACTGCTGCTGCTACTCTAGAAAGCACAGCAGTAATGCAATTCTTATAAAGAGACATTATTTTGTTTCTAAAATCAGTTGTTTACCAGACTATTTTGTTTACCTTTTAGTGTAGTGTAAGTCACATAGTCACACAGAGTCAGAACTTTCAGACAAGCTTGTGTGCATACTGCAGGTTAGATTTCACAAACTTCACTGTTGGATGTTTATGATAGGAACTGCTTAGAATTTACAGTTTGTTGTTTTGAACTTCCCCTCCCCTACTCAGAGACTATTAGTTGAATGACTGGTTTAGCATTAGCCTGAGATGCTATCTAGTCAAACTCAAACCTGCAGCCTTTGCAGCAGTGAAATTACATCTTTAGTATGTGCTTGCTTTTTGTAAAACTTAGTGGAAAGCTTATTCCAACTTAGGCAATTGTATTTTCTTTTGTTTTATGTTAGTTGCTACATGCTTTTTTCCCTTCACTGGTAATTATTTGTCATATGTTCTGCAACAGTGTTGCTTATTAGTGCATGTACTCATGCAGACATATATTTATAACACAGTTTCTCCACATTTCACAGGAAGCATTGCTTTGGACATTTTCGTCTTGGAAACAAATCCCCTGAGTTGCAATTATCCTAAGATTCTAGAAGAATAAAATCTTATAATAATAGTAAAAAAAAATGTCAGACAACTGTGAAATTGAATCTTGTTACTGTACTAAAAGTATTTTCCCATTAGGTGACGCCCTTCATGAATCACTCGCAGTGACTGTCTGTATAATATGGATTCCATTCCACTGAATTTATTTTCTTTATCTTTATCTTTCCTGCATTGTGGTAAAATGTTTGGATCGTTCACTCTTTCGCTGAATATTTGACTGTAGTAGAGTTGCACTGGTTACCATTTGAAAGTTGAGGTAAATGCAGTCTCTCTATTTCCCTATCTGTGTGCATAAGTATGTATGAAATATGTAATCTAAGTTTATATTCATGTGGTTGTAAAACCACAGCCTTGCTATGTCTTACTGACCGGCTTGTAATTCAAGGCATTCTTGACTGTCAGTCAAATTTGTATATGCTGGATATTTAATTGCTGTTTGACTTTCGGCTTTTTCCTGGTAAGGGGTCACCACAGCAGAACTCCAGTCCGCTAATGATTGGCAGTAGATTTTTATGAAACGCCGAGGTGCCAACTCAACGCCCAACCTTCAACAAAGGCTCGCCCATTTATGCACGCATGTCTTTCGAACGCTACCCAACTGCGGGGAGGACATGCAGACTCCACACAGAAGGCACTGCCAAGCCAAGCTGAGAATCGAACGGGAGAACCTCTTACTGTGAGGTAACCACACTACCACTGTACCACTGTGGAATCATGCTGGATATTTAATAATGTGTGTATAGACCTTTGTATGCAGCAACCTACTTGTTGTAGGCTGGATATGTAATAATGCATGCATTTTATTAGACCTTTGTATGCAGCAACCTACTTGTTGTAGGCTGGATATGTAATAATGCGTGCATTTTATTAGACCTTGGCATGCAGTGCACCTACTTGTTTTAATGGTATACTTCACCTGTAATATTGGAATTCACATAACTTTTCTCAAACTTGCCTTTTTTGCAACTTAAATGGCTGTGCTGATGAGACCACTTACCCCCTTATCAAGAAGGAAATAGATAATAATTTAAAGAAATAAATGCATATGCCATGTCATTATGTGTTTTATCATATGCATTGCTTTGGTTGATTAAAATGGATTTGCTGTATATCTTTGTTATAGATCAATATATATATATATATATATATATATGTGTGTTTTTATTTATTTTCTTATTTGACATTTGTTATAACTGAGCCAAAGGCCCATTTCAGTGGAGACCCATAAAAAAGGCTAAAAAAATGCACACACACACACACAAACCTGTCTCTGAATTTGTTTGTGTCTCTGTTTATATACACAGATGTACACACACCTGTACATGTGGTGTGTTTGTGAATATATATATACATGCAGACACTCATTCACTGTCATGCAGGAGGCATTTTGACTAAGGTGACAGTATAGCTGCTCCTTACAACATTCGTGCCACTGACCCTTTATTGCTAGTTTTACAAGTAATAGTTTTTTTTCCATTCGTCATATGCCACTTGACAACAATATTAAAAGTGTGGTTCAGACTATAGAAACTACAGATCCATAAGCTTAACCAGCCTTATCTGTAAGGCCATGGAACAAATCATCATGAACCCTATAAATAAGGACATAGATGACCTCCATACCCTTAATCTGACACATTTGCTTTTGTCAAAGAGGTCATACCTGTTAAACCTGGTAGACTTCTTCAAAAGCATCACCAAGGTGAGGCATAAATGAAGACCAATCTGTGCATACAACCTACCTTGACTTAGCAAAGGCCTTCAATACACTCCCGCATTCAGGCACCACTGATAAACTCTCCCAGTTGAATATAAACCTTTACATTGTCAGGTATGTTGCTAACCATCTGACTTTCAGATAACACTCAGTCAAAATTGGGGACTTTACCTCGACCAGCAGAGCTGTTAGCAGTGGAGGTCAGTGCTGTGCCCCCTATTGTTTAGAATATACTTCTCAGAACTTCAGGCCAAAACTGAGGGCCTGTGCCTAACTTTGCTGATGACTGCAAATTAGGTGTAATCATTTTATGCCCAGAAGATGTCAATATACTTTTAGAAGGACTTACACAAATGAATGATTGGTGTCAAAGCCATGAACTCCAACTCAATGCTAAAAAATGCATTATCATCCCATTCAGTAAAAATTATATCCATGCAGGCTACCATATAGATAATAATACCCTAAGTAACAACTCAGCACTGATATAATTGGGAATGCAAGCTGACTGTAGCCTAATCTTTGACCACCATGTGTCTACTGTGGTAAGGAAGGCCTTCTACATTGCTCACCTCATTAGCAAAGGCATTGCCTCAAGAGCAAAACAGGTCATAACTCCCCTGTACTCGACCCTCATCAGGCCAATAACTGAGTACAATGCTCCCTTTGTATGTACCTCACCTGGCACCTGCAGCAACTTGAGAGACCCCAGAGATTTCTAATCAAGAAATTACAGGGTCTCCATCACATGTCATGCATTGACAGACTCAAGTTATTGTCACTGTACTCAGTAGCATACAGACTACTTAGAAGACTTGTGCCTGGCCTATACAGCAATCTCAGATCCAAACTTAATCGAAATGCTGCATATCCGCAAGACTAATGGGATAAGGGTCACTTGCTCCAGGGACCTTTACCTGGCCTTCAACATAAATAGAACCTGCTGGAGAGACAGATATGTCTCTGAGGTTGCCACTCCTCATGAATAGGAAACCAGTTCACATCAAACAGAGCCCCTCTATGAGCCTGTTTATGTGTAGACTGGATGGGAAACCATAAATTTCTTGCCATGATTTCACCTATGATCCTCCTAGATATGTGCAGCCATTGTTAACTAAGATTTTGAGTTTAGGCTAGATCCTTTATATTGGGTTTCTCTAGTATTATATCGGGTACACATGGAAAGGCTTATAAAGACCTTTGGGTCAGTATCCTAGTAACCACCAATGAACCTATCAAGTAAGAAGAGTATTCTTTCCTTCAGTCACCTAAGTTTTTAGAGATCGTAATCTTACTTGAGTGTTGGCACACTCTCATACTGCACTGGATATTTTTTTTCAGGATAACTGTTGCCATATTCCTAAGAATTGGGTCGGGAGAGGAACTTAGGAGAAAGCAAGCTCAGCAGGAGGTGGCCAAGAGTAATTACATGTAAACATTAATTGCCACTACATAGTTTGAGTTATTCCTGGATATACAAACAGAAGGCAAACAAGGCACTCCAAACTCAAAATCGGAAAGCAGATGTATAGTTCAGGCAGGGAGCAATCAACAAAAAGGGTGAGGTGAAGAATACTTGAACATTCTACACTATGTTGCTTTCACAGTGGGGTCAATTCAAGAGAGTGGCACTGGAAACAGCAGCAGTACCAGTGCGGATACAAATTTATTCACAGTGCAGTGGCTGTACAAGAATAACAGATAATTAACACCCACAGTAATGGTAATTGGGTAGCTTACAGAAGGGTACTACAGCAGTTAGAGACACCAGGAAGGTGCCAGGTTGTCCAGTAGTGTGGCTCATAGCAGTAAAATAATGGAGGGCACACACTCTGCTACTGTTAGAGGCTGAATAAAACAAGTTGAAGGCAGCATTATACCTGGCAAGCTATCAGCTGGCTGTACAAAGCCAGGGTGAGGTGGTGTGAGCCTTATTGGACAAACTCCAAAATACATGTCATCAGTAATACAACATAGCCTATTGTTTATCAGTCCTATGTAGAGAATTTAGCTGGTCAAAATAAGAATATTCTAAGGATAAATAGGAGCAACGTGTGACTGATCAGGGTGTGAAGCACCAGTGGCCACAGAATAGAATGTAGTCCAATGGGTACAATGTTACCAAATGCTGTGACTACAACAAAGAAGTCCACTCACACAGTTTCGTCATAGAATGGCACTTAAGAAGGAGTAGTTTTCTGCCATGAGAAGGGTATCCTGCTTATCCATCTTCAGGTGAGGGCTGTATTCAAGAAAACAGTGGAGTGATGAAGTTTATACCCCAAACATGTACCCCGCTCTCAGTTAGATTCCACACTCATTTAGCTTAGTGGCAGCTTCTCATGTTCAGTGGGTAAGGACATCATGGGTGAACATTAAGAGATTAGGAAGATGGTAGTACAATGCTTTTGAAAGAGAGCTGAAAAATAACCTCTTTTACCATACCTAACATTGTTGTTTCTTATTTGCAGAAACTGGGTATTACCTGTAAGACATACATCGTACCTTTCAACAATACTTTGACTGGAGATTCCTGCATGTTTGATCACCTGGAACCTTGTTCTTGCTCTTCCATGTGAATGTAAACACCTGTCTTGTATATCACCTCTTGGAACATGCTGACATTACCTGCAATATATTGTGGTATCAAAGGCATAACGTAAAATTTGAGTTAAAGCCCAAATTATGATATTTACACTGAGGCCACAAAGTTTGCTGAGCTGTACACTCTTCCACAGCCCTTAATGTTGCCTACTATTCATGGTGATATTTATAGCAAGGGTTCAAATGGTATTTTTGAAATGTGCAGTTCTTGCTCTGTATGCCATTCTTCAGCAGACAGACTACTGTCCATCCATATGGTACATGGCCCATTCGACCCTGCTTGACCTCTAACAGCTATGCAATATGCACACCACCAACAAAGACTGTAATCTTTTATAGACAGAAATGGAAAAATGGCTGGCGCAACAGATTTCTACCACAAGGAATCCTATACTTACTCAATAAAACTTCCTGTGCATGTCAAGCAATACTACACATGGTCTGTATTCAGTAATATTCTGAACGAATAGCCTGTAAATCATTAATCCTCTCTGGGGTATATAGCATGGTGCTTCTTAACCATGGAGCTTAGCTCACTCAACAGTGCTTGGGCTTAGCTGGTTATGTTTATTAATGTTTTTTTTAACTCCATGCCTACTATATACCAATAAACTTATCAAACGAATATACAGTTACCAGTTATCTTACAAATGTACATGCTGCATATAGAATATATATGCAGACAAAAACATCAATTAATTGATTAATGTATTTCTATAAGCACTCTCATTTGAATGTCATTATATGGTCATTAATATAAACTACTGACCACACCAATTTTTATACTACCATGATTGTGCTACAAATACCTTTGAATTGCACATGTCCTGCACATCAACACTGACTGCATAGTTTAGCTTTCCACAGTGTGCTATTTTTCTTGTCTGAATACCCCCTACTGTGATTTATGTACTGTAAGACTACCAACTATATACACACATAACAAGGTATCTGTTAGCAACCATTTGTTTGTTTCAGTATGTAATAAAAACAACAAATAGATGTGCACTGTACTCTCCAAGTTACCAGAAATTAAAGTTAATCTCTGTTTGAAATCATTTCATGTGTTTTCTCTTATTTCTTTATTCAGCTGTTTGTTTGTGTACTTGTTAATTGCAAGTGGGAGGCTGAGAGACTCTTGAGTCACAACCTGAGCTCCATGGTGCAAGACATAAACAGAAACAGCAGTCTGAACATATAAGATGTTCCTGGTACCATACCTGGTTACTAGGCTATGGTCCCTGAGCAGCCATATCTCTAGGCCACATCTGAGCCCATGTGCATGCAAGGCAGCAGCTGATGTCCCCGTCCAACAGAGACGCAGTTGGTATCCCATGGCTGTATGTGCTGTTAACCATCTAGCTGACCAGGTTATGCATGCAAAGGTGTAGGTAACTACCCTGCCTGATGTGGACAGGGTGCCCATCACATCACATGGTGATTGTGTGGGACAAACTTACTGCATCACTTGTTTAGGCCCAGACCACAACGTCCCTTATTGTCACTTCTGTGCTTTGTTCAATGCCAGAACTATCCATTGTCGGGCCCTTATTGTAGCCAGATATTTTCACTTACAGTCCTCAAATTCCAGTATGGCTTCAGTAAGCCATTTGACAGCAGATCTTCTGAAAAAAACGTAAAGATAGAGACAGACCGCACAGGTCAAAACCTACCAATGACGCTTATGTTAAGCTAGTAGTCAGTTCTCTGTTACTCAGTGAGGCACTTTCGCAGTCCCCGATGCCCGTTTCTGTTGATTCACAGGTCGCTACTGAGACCCTTTCAGAATCAGGTATGCCGCAAAACTCCTCTTCGTCTAAGGATCCTGCGGTCATCTCTACCTCAGTAAACAGGTTCTGGATGTTATCCGTGATGTCAGATGTCCTTACACCAGAAAGGCTTATGCTGATAAATGGAAAAGGTTCGGCACCTGGATCCAGGCTAAGGGAGCCAATATGGCAAATCCCTCCCTCCCTCTCATCCTGGATTACTTAGCAGACCTACTACACAGTGGCCTCTCATTTTCCTCTATTAAAATTCATGTCTCTGCTATTTCTGCTCATTTTCCCACTGAGCAGCCCCTTTTCTCACACCCTTTGATCAAACAGTTCCTAAGAGGGGCTAGCAACCTGAGGCCACCCAGAAGGGCACCAATAGCAGCTTGGGACCTTAACTTTGTATTGAAAAAGCTAACCCTTCCCCCTTTGGAACCAGCTACTTATGCAGAGCTAAAATTTCACTCCTGGAAGACAGTATTTCTTCTGGCCATCACTTCAGCCAGAATAGTCTCTGAGCTGCAAGCACTTATGGCTGTGGTACCCTTCATCTTCCATGCAGATAGGGTATCCCTCAAAATTAACCCATCCTTCATGCCTGCTGTGGTGTCCGGTGAGGCTCTCAACCAATCCATTCATTTGTCCACCTTTTTTTCTAATCCCCAGAACAAGGAGGAAAGGACTATTCACTCTCTAGATGTGCACAGACCGCTTAGATTCTATCTAGACAGGACTAAATCCTTCAGAAAGTCTGATCAATTGCTGGTTAGCTTTGCTACAGGAGCAGAAGGCAAAGCCATCTCCAAACAAACCATTTCCAAATGGGTAGTACACTGCATCCATTTCTGCTACAAACAGCATGGAAAGCCTCTCCCCAAGGGGGTCAGGACACACTCCACCAGAGCAGTCTCAACTTCTGAAGCTTTCCTCAGAGGAGTCCCCATCAGGAACATCATGGAGGCTATCACCTGGACATCTGTTCACACTTTTACCAAGCATTATCACCTGCCTCTCTTCTCCAAATCCAGGGCAGGGTTTGCCTCTGCAGTCTTGTAGGGCAACCTAGCCAGCCCCTAGTTTTCTTGACTGCCTCCACCCTTTTCCTCAGCTTTGGGAATCAACCCAAATGTGATGACTGCAACAGTGAAACATGAAGAACCTAGTACAGTTGTGTACACTTACCATAAATATAGATGTTCAAGTGTATTCACTGTTGCATTTCTGGTTTCCCCTCCATCTCCCTTTCTTCATTTTCTCCTTTTATTACCGTTCTAACTTGTTATTCTCATTTCCTTACAAGGGGGACATATTGGTATTTATTTTCCACTGGTGGGGTTCTTCCACCAAAACCTGGCCTCCTACTTGGAGGCTCCTGACAGGTTATGGCAAGAAAAAATGATGTAATGGCTTCAACTGCCTTACTTTATACTACTGATGACCTGACGTCAGTCCTCAAGCGACAGCAACCAATGCAGAAATACTAGGTCTCTGGTCGTGGGCTACCCTGGCAGGGATAACCCAAATGTGATGACTGCAGCAGTGAATATACTTGAACATCTACATTTATGGTAAGTGTACACAACTGTAATTTTTAACCTGTGCAGCAGTAGTACCGGGTGCCTGGCAATCTCCTGTTAATGTGATAGGTCCTTTTCAGGGTTAAAGTTGGCATTGAATCTGTCTGCCAGTATATTGGCAATATCTGTTGGCTCATTATAGGAGGTACCATTGTGCAGTAGCTCAGAGCAAATCTGGGTATTGCCGTGGGGATTCTTTATAAAACTATAGAAGGCCTTGTGGTTGTCTTTACTGCCTGCTGCTAGTTTGTTTTAATAGCTAGTTTTAGAGGATTTGATGAGGGTTCTTAACTTTTTCTTGAGGCTGATAAGGGAATTTTTCCAGTCTTGGGACTTTATCTTATTCCATATCAGTCTCCTCATTCTGTTGTAGAGTTTGTTTATGGCAGGTGACCACCAGATTATTTTGCGTTTTTTGGAGGAGAGCATCTTGGTTCGATTGGGTATGGCGAGATCCATGCATTTGTGTATGTGTTTAAAACGTACAGTGCATTGGTGTATGATTTGGCGGTCATGCAACTATTCTTCATTTGCATGGGTGCCGTGAAGTTACCCACTTCTGTTTTTAGGAGCTCAAAGTTAGCTTTGGAGAAGTGCTGGTGTGTGTTCTGGAGGGCTATGTGTTCCATGTGGTATGGTGCAAGTATTGACGACCTCCTCTTGACCAGCTACTCAGCTCTTGGCTGCAGAGTGTATGGCTTCCAATTTGGATATACAAGTGCATCTCTCACAAGTCTGAGTGCTGGGAGGTAAGAGGAGAGGGTTGCCGGTGTACATGAGGTAGTTTCTACACTGTCTCAGGATGCCCAAGTTCACCACATTAATAAAAGAAAGCACAGGAAACTGACCTTTAGACATGCCTGGAGGGGTGGTTATTAATAATAAGTACTGGAGCTGTTTCCTTGTAGAATGTTTAGTGTTAGTAGCACTTTTGTGTGCCACAATAATTGCTGCAAGAAGTCTGGTAAAGTGCTAGACTTAATAAGCTTTTAAAAGTGCAGGAGAAGAGAGAACTAGCAGATCTAAGGCAAAAATTGGACAGCAAACTTTGGCACCACTCAGAAGCTTACAAACCATCCTAGATACAGCAAATCTGTATCTGGACTAGCCTAGTTACAGGAAAGGCAGCAAACAGGAGCGCAAACATGGGCTTTTAAACATGTTAAACATAGAAGGATGTCTCCATTTTTATTTAATTTTTATGTGCAATGGTGTTTTTAAACTATTGAGTGTAAATTGCAGACATCTTACACTGTTGCACTTCATCAGCAAATTGCAGCAAAGGGTTACATTTGCTCTCAGTTGCAATTTACACTGTTTCACTGTAAAACTGTTGCATTATATAAAAAACTATTGATGCCTAGATATATCATTAATTATGAGACAGTCAGGTAAAAAAACTATGACTTTGCATAGAACCTGTGTGTCTGCTTGCTTGTTTCTTTATTTTGTAAAATAAATGAAACTACAATTTCACATGGAATGTGTGTCTGTTTACTTATTTATGTATGTATAAAATTGTACAGGCTAGTTTTAAATATGAAAACAATGACTGCCTAGTTTGTAGAATACGCATGCAATAAATGCCATTGATTTATTGTATTTCATGACATTTTATAACTGAAGGCATACCTCTCAACCTCATAGTATAGAGAGAAAATCCTTGACAGAAACATGTTATTGGCTACAGTAGCTACCAACGCCCAAGATAAAAGAATAGAGAACAATTACTTTACGCAAAAGTATTACACAAAAACAATAAGATAGAAGCAGAAGACAACGCCCATTTGATCAAGATGACGGGTAACTGTCCAGTAAATACCCTCTACCATTTATCCCCCAATTGCGACTAAGGGACAGGTCCTCACTGCCCTCTCCACACTTAAACACAGTACAGCAATGAGACCTGGTAACATGCAGCGATGCCTCTAAATAGTTTGACACATGACCTGTCCAGCCCGCTAGAATCTCTGATCATCCACAGTCTCCAGACAGGCTGCATCCCTGTGGAATGGAGGGACAGTAACAGTCATCACTCTACATAAAATTGGACCATCAACAGACCCAAGGAACTACAGACCCATACGTTGGACTAGTCTTATATGCAAGGCCATAGAAAGAATTATCATGGATATAATAAAGACATTGGAAATCTTCAAAAACGGGACCTATACCACTTCAGTTTCATCAAGGGTAGGTAACACCTACTATACCCAGTGGAGAACTTTGATAAGGCCACTTGTGCCATGCATGAACTACCTATCTAGTAGTGCATACTCCCTACCTCAACCCGGCAAAGGTATTTGACACAATACTTCACTTGGATATTATAGAAAAACTCACAGATTTAGACATAAATCCCTATGTAACCCAATGGATAGTCACATGGCTCATGGATAGGACGCATGAAGTTTGGGTGGGGGAATCCACCCCCACCAATAGGTCTGTTACTAGTGGTGTTCCACAGGGCTCAGAACTGGGAACTCTCCTGTTTGGAATGTAATTCTCTGAAGTTAGATCAACTATAGAGAGTCTTAGCCAACCAGATTTGTTGATGACTGCAAGCTGGGGCCAATGATCGATTTCTCCAAAGATGTAGATATCCTTGAGGAAGTTCTGAGAGCCATGTAACTTGTACCAGAACCATAATATAAAACTAAATGCAAAGAACATATTTATAAGCTTTAGGAAGACGACCACCCCTCCAAATTACAACATTTTAAACACTCTCCTAAGAGTAAACCCAGTGGAAAGGGACTTGAGAACTCAGGTTGACAGTAACCTGAACTTTGATCGTCATGCATCCATCATTGCATTCTATGTGGTGCAAGTCAGCAGTTATGGCATGGCATGGCAACCAGATCTAAGGAGATCATAGTCCCACTATGCCAGACCTCTCAACCATACCAATTTACTCGGTTTTTACCGAGTTTTGGGTCCAAATGAAGGGGTGCCACGATTCCCAAGTGGCACCCCTTAATTTCCAATTTTTTTTCTTTTAGTTTTATTAATTTTTTCACGTTTGCGCTGTCAGAGCTGATGTCATCACGTGCACGATGATGTCAGCTCTGTCCAGGCTATCAGCCAGTCAGAATTGAGCTCCTTGAGCTCACGTCATCATTTCCGGCAAGCAGGAAACATTTGGATCATATTAGCAGCAGCAACATGTATTATGCATTTATTGGACCGTTTTGGATTTGGATATAGCAGCCGCAAGAGTGAGCAACAAGCAGGAGTTGGTCTATTTCAGCGAGCAGCTACAGAACTGTTTCATAGCAGCCATGGATTTATTTCAGTGAGTAGGACCATTTTGGAGTTGGCTATAGCAGCCGCAAGAGCGAGCAACAAGCAGGAGGGGATGTATTTCAGCGAGCAGGACTGGTTTATAGCAGCCACATCCCGCATTTTGGGGCAAGCAGGTTTGGTGCGTGTGTGTGTGTTTAATTTACTTATTCCATTTCTTTGAATTTGTTTTCAGACTGCTGTTACATGATGAAGATGTTTGATCACTGGTCATAGATGGTTTGCGTCTGTAGACTAAAGCTCTTTGGCACTGTCTTTGCTATTGTTTGTTGCTATAGACTATGTGGTGGGCTTGTAACATTGGTACAATTCTTAATTTCAAGACTGCATGTCACAACTTCCTGAATTTTGGCCCAATTTTTTGGTTCTGTATTATTGTAATTTTTTTTAATAGCAGGTGTCTATCTGAGCTCTTCCTTACATTTGTTTGGTTCACACTAATATATAGTTATCTGAATGTACGATTGATTTTAATAGTTTGGCTGTTAAATAAAAACAAATTAGGACAACACAAAAGGCTCAGATGCAAAAAACTTTACTAGTGTACACCAGGAGGCAAAATAGCATACAAGTATAGAGTTTTGTCTGGCATGATACAGGAAATGTTCTACATTTTATAGTCATACATTCAAGCTGTGCCCACCTTACTGACGTGGTCAGTCACAGGGCACCTACATCACTATAGTCTACAATATTCTATTCATAAGAAAAAGCTGATGTTATACTTTTTAAAAGTTTTCCCATGAGAATAATACAGCCTTGCAAAGCACCTGGTCAGTTATAATGTCTTTCTGTAAATGTTATTCTTTCAAGGTTTCAGTCCTGCTCGAATACAATAGTCAGTTCAGTCTTGTAATATACTTCTTTGTTCTTCTCGCAACATTACTTTTAGCAGCTGTGCTTTATCTCTGATAATATTCGCAAGGCCAACCATCTCAGAGGAAGGAAGAAAGATTTTCAATGCTTTATACATTCATTTTCCTGACCCAGCAGATAATCATTAGTGGAAAACATAAGCTTGCTGAGCTGGCTACTGCCAGGTCAGAGTTCAAACACACTGCAGCTCCAAAGCTTCAAGCAATTACATGTAAGATCATTCTTACTGCCATATTGTAAAATAGAATAAAATGCATTACATTGCTTTTAAACTAGCACTTTATATATGTTCAAATACATATTTTTCTAACATTTTCTTCCCTTTTAATACTTTTTATTCTATTCAGAAACATAAACAATATCATATTGTTCCCTAGCCTTCTCCTTTAAGGACTTTTAACTAGGCAAGTCATTTGGTTTATATTTCGGAAAGAATTTCATTTGGAACCAATAGATCCAATTCAATGTCTTGGTACAAAGTCTCAGTTACAGATATATCAACAAATTCTCTGACTAATCTTTTCATACAGGAATCCCACAACAGACACATGCTCCTAATAAGAGCAGAACAACACAAATAGCAATCAGAATATTCATTAGGATTGAACCCCACCCACCAAATAGACTCTGGAAAAGTTCACAGTGGGTTTGGGCCTGGTTCAGTCATGGCCGATACCTGCTGTATTACCTCTAGGTGATCATTTATCTCATGTCGATTGTCTGGTATGAACGCACAGCATTCTTCTTTGATAAGCGCGCACATACCACCTCTCGCCGCTAGGGTGAAGTCAAGAGTCATTCGATTTTGTAGCACAACAGTTCTCATTGCATTCCGTTCATCAGTCACAAGTTCGAGAGCGTAAAAAGTTGCATTACTCATTACTTCGAGAAGCTTTGACAATTTTCTCAGCTCCCAGATTGATTTGACTGCTCCATAGGCTGGGAATATTCCAGCCCAGGATATAACACTGTCACTCAAGTCCATATGAGTTAATTTCTCTTTATCTTTCACGGATGGATGATCCTTCCAACCAGCTTCGATTTTTCCCACTGGATTTGCAGGTTTTTTGACTGAATTCCCAGGTTTTTCGAGCTACATCTCTTATGTTTCGTATCTTACCTAGAGGTAATTCTGTAGTATGCCTTATAGCTGGAAGCAGATAACCCAAAAAACAACTGCCGGACCAATTCTCAGGTAGCCATTTGTATGCTTTTTTCCCACAAACAAAATAACAGTTTTCTACTTTAGTACTGATGCGGGTTAACTCTGAATGAAACATTTTCTTGTCTATAACAGACAATTGTTTATGCAATTCAGGATTTCTCTGCACATCTTTTATCGTTGTTTTCATTAAGCTCAAATATGAATCATAATTTGTGCTACAACTAGTACTTTTATCTTTAGCCTTAATATAGCATTTGTAAGATACAGTTATGTTACAGTTACTCCAACCAACTTGGAGTGTATCATTTTTATAGAAACAAACAATTCCTCTCTGTGTAATAGGCAAATACAATGCAATCTTGTCCTGTGATCTCACAGAACCTGTATCAAAAAGTAAGTTCTCCCAAGTCTCATTTATCCCCAAGGGGACAGCGGACATCAACAGTCCTCCATATGCTGTTGGTATAGCAGTACAAACCCAGCAGTTTGAAACGTTCATAGTCTCTACATATACACGCTTCATAGCTAGGTATGTGTTAAAGTTTGGATGCCAGTCTATAGACAGTTCATCACGTTTCTCCACTTTCATTTGTGCGGTTATATGCAGGAAAAACCACAACAAAAGGAAAGTCACCACAATCATAGTCAATAGATGTATAGTTAGCAAGATGGTTAAACAATATCTTCAGGGTTGGTTTGTATTTTTACTCATTTTGCTCTTGGCCATTCTGCCTTTGTTGTGTATCAGTCACAAAATGTTTATCAAGCTGAAAATTCTTTACCGGTTTACAGTGCGTCAGGTGGACCCAGGACGACCTCTCAGCAACTTTGACTGCAGTAGGCGTCGCCAACAGTACCTGGTACGGACCTTCCCACTTCGGGCTTGTCCAGTTCTTCTTCTTTATGACCTTCAGCCACACCCAGGGGTCAGCACCGCTTCTAATGGTCTGGTCTGTTCCTTATCTGAAAAAGAGTTCAACTGCAAAACAGTTTTATTTGTTAACAATTTCCTCATGTAATTAGCTAGTGAGCTGTCAGCTTCCAGTTCTGCAGGCATGAGAGCTTTCCACTGTGGCACATAATATGCCCTTCCAAATATCACTTCAAAGGGGGTCAAACCCTTTACATTTGGAACTGTTCTCATGCTCAGCAGTGCCAAAGGCAAACAGCAAATCCAATTTTTCTGTGTTTCATTCATTAACTTCCTCAACTTGCTTTTTAAAATTCCATTGTACCTTTCCACCAGTCCTGCAGACTGTGGGTGGTAAGCACAATGATTCTTCAAGGAGATCCCAAAGAACCTCCCAAGTTGCTGAATCGTCTGATTAACAAAGTGTGTCCCATTGTCACTATAGATTCTTTCCGGTATGCCAAATCTAGGAATTATTTCTTTTATTAGGGCTTTTGCCACTGTTGCTGCATCCAGATTTTTAGTAGGAAAAGCTTCTACCCATTTGGAAAACATGTCTATAATTACTAAACAGTATTTTTTCCCTTCACACTTGCTCAGTTCTATGAAATCCATGCAGATAGTATGGAACGGATATGGTGGTATAGGAAAACTCCCTTGCTTGGGTTTGAATGCTCCTTGTGCATGATGTTTGTTATAAATATGACATGCTGCACAAAAGTTTTGTGTAAAATTCGTGAATCCATATGTTTGGAATATTCGATTTACTAACTGTACCATCCCCCCTGTTGAGACATGGCACTGCCCATGGCTCAACAAAGCTGCATATCTAAATAAATTAGACGGCAATATTGGCTTTTTCTCTTTGGAGATGTATAGTCCATTTTCGAGGATTGCACCTCGTCCCTCCCATTTCTGTTTCTCAGCTTTTGTAGTCAATGTCTGCATTGTTTTCAACATTTCTAAATCTAAAGTCCCAGAGGGTTGTAATTCCTCATTCAGAAGTAAAGTTTCTGAGGCTGCCTGCTTTGCAGCTGCATCAGCTCGTGCATTACCTTTTGAAATCAAATCCTGTTGTTTTGTATGAGCTACACATTTACAAATAGCTACTTTGGTAGGTAACTGAATAGAATCTAATAAGTTCAAAATAAGTTGCGCATGATTAATCGGTTTGCCAGTAGATGTTATCATTCCCCTATTTTTCCATTGCTGCGCAAAAACATGCACTGTAGAGAAAGCATACTGACTGTCAGTATATATGTTCACACATTTGTCTTTCGCTAGAGTGCAAGCCCGTGTCAAGGCTATCAATTCTGCTGCTTGAGCAGACAGGTTATGCTGTAACGGTTGGGCTTCTAAAATCTCTGTATCTGTGACTACTGCATATCCTACTAGATTTTTCCCTGTAGGACCCTTTCTGCATGAACCGTCCACATAAAATGTCACCTCGGCATCATCCAAGGGCATATCAGTGAGGTCTTGTCTGGGCAAAGTTATTTGCTCAATTTCCTGCAGGCAACTGTGTGGTGTGCCATCCACAGGAGTCGGAAGTAACATTGATGGATTTAATGTTGTACAACATTCAATTACCATGAGGTTGGCTCAGCAGTATGGTCATACAAGAAAGATGTCTAGCAGGAGATAGATATGCTATTTTCTCTTGCAGTAAAATTATCGCGACTGCATGAGGCACTCTCAGAGTGAGAGGGTGGAATAACACCACTGAGGCTGAAGCCTGTACTGCCATTGCAGCTGTGACTACTGCTTGCACACAGTGAGGCAATGATCGTGCCACTGGATCTAACTGTGAGGAATAATAAGCTATGGGGCGTTGCTTACTCCCATGCTGTTGCGTCAGAACTGACGTCATATATCCCTGTTTACAATCTATGGTTTGGAAAAATCTTTTGTGGTAATTTGTAAGTCCAAAAACTAATGATGAAGCTATCAATTGTTTTAGTCTGCAGAAAGCTGTTTCTGCTTCAGGTGTCCATTGTAATACATCTTGTGCTGCCATTGGTGTTTTATATATTAAATCAGCCAACGGAGCAGATTCTAAAGCATAGTTTGATATCCAACTTCGACAAAAGTTAGTCGTTCCCAAGAAGGACATCATTTCCTTCTTGGTTGTTGGCTTAGGTGCCTGTAAAATCGCTGTTTTTCTATCTTTGTCTAGTATCCTACCTTCATTGGATATTACATATCCTAGGTATCTAACCTGTTTTCTCCAAAGTTGTAACTTACTTTTGTTTACTTTGTGTCCTTGTGCTGCTAAAAATTTCAATAATGCTATTGTGTCTTCCCTGCATTGCTGTCGGGTGGGGGCTTCTAGCAAGATGTCATCTACATAAAGTAGAATCTGACTACCTCATGGTGGAGTAAATCCTGCCAGGTTGCTAGCCATTTCTTGTGCAAATATCATTGGACTTTCACAATATCCCTGTGGTAGCCGAGTATAGGTATATCTTTTACCCTGAAATGTAAATGCAAACCAATACTGGCTATCAGGATGTATAGGTATTGAAAAGAAAGCATTGCTTATATCTACCACAGTAAAATATTTTTGTTGTGGCTTCAAATCGTTCAACAAGGTGTGTGGGTCTGGCACCGTAGGTGCTCTGGGTATTATTGCATTGTTTACTGCTTGTAAATCCTGTACCATCCGCCATTCCCGCTTGCTTTTAACAGGAAATAGAGGGTATTACATGGTGAATCTAGAGATTCTACCAGTACTCCTTCCTTGAGTAATGCTGCTATTATAGGCTTGATTCCTGCTCTGCATCCTTCCTCAAGGGTATTGTCTTTTGTGGTCTAAATGCCGATTTTGGTGTAATGGTTACTGGACCTGCTGTTCAATAAGTCCTACATCTGATTTACCTGTTGACCAAAGAATGTTTGGTATATCGCATAAGGCTTTTTCTTCTTCTTCTAAAC